>NW_022280121.1:435383-455983 GCF_004355925.1 Anarrhichthys ocellatus
CACACACACACACACACACACACACACACACACACACACACACACACCGTTGTATCAAACAGTATGTCGTGTTGCAGTAACAGAAGCTGAACAAGACACAGCCAATAAGCCCACAGGGCGAAAAAGAGAAGCCTGTGCTGGCTGTCATAAGAGAAGCCTGTGCTGGCTGTCATGCGACTGCCTCTATGGCAACAAGTCATAAACACAATCTGGAAAGAAGCAGCAGTAATATCCCAGATGCATCTGGGATATTTTTAAAACACCAAGTGCTTGTTTCAGTGTCTCTGTGTGAAGCTGTGGTACCCAGAGCCGCAGACGATAAATGGTGGCGTCAGGACTAAGCAGGAGGCTGGCGTGGCTCAAGGTGACCGTCTGCCTGGTTCTTCCTTGGCTGCGGCCGAACCATAATGTCGCCCCTGGCAACAGGATGTCACCCTGGACCTGTGCCAACGTGAGGATTTGTGCCAGTACCACCAGCAATCAGGAGCTTAAAAACGGGTGTGTGGGCTCTCTCTCTCTCTCGCTCTCTCCCCAACTTGTCCAGTGTCCTTTTCTTGCTTTTCCAACTGCCTCTTTCATCCCTATTTCATCCGTCTAATATGCTACTGACTGCTGTTGCCTTTGCCCTCTTTTTCACATTTCTTCCTGCTCAGCATCCTCCTTAATCAAAAATTACAGAAGGTGCTGATAAAAAGTGTACTGCACTGCAGAATTTCCTTAAATGCAGTCGCTTTGCCAAGAAAAAATGAATACGCGAAGCCATAAACGATTGAGAAACTACATGCAAATCTGCTTATTTGATCAAATCAAATCACAAGTACAGAATAATACACACACACAGACAACTCAAGCAGGTGTCCCATATACAATGAGACTCAGCAACGGTGTCTGCTTGATAAGCTAGCAGACGGTGAAGCCCAGAGGCGTAGGTGGGAACGCACGCCTCTGCCGCCCACGACGGAGAAAACAGGTGAGAAATTGAAATAGGAAAAAACGGCGCATCGCTTTTCTCATTAATGAGAGACAACAAACGGGCAAATTCCACAGCATATGGAGGAGTTCAGGCTGGGAGGTCTTCAAAGCGGACTCCGCGTTCTCTGCCATATGGTGTCACTAATTGCTGTTTTTTCCGCCGCGACACAGAGGTACACCAAAAGAGACGGTTGAAAGATGAAAAGCACAGACCCAAAAACTGGGGCAAAAGTTTTGATTGTTTTGATGTCGCGCTGAGCGGTTACTAACAGCTTCTAAATTGAGCCTGAAGGGAGTACAGTTCATTTTCATAGTTGCTGGTGATTTGTGGAAGTGGCTAATTTGAGAACATTGTCCTCTCTGGAGAGGATGAATACAATATGGTAATGTAATCAGACTTTAAAAGACATAAAAAATAGAATTAGAGTACCTATATTTAACTCTGAAGTCGTAAGAAATAAGATTGCATTCAAGTTTTCACCACTAACGTGAACATAAACGTCACAATAAAGTACATTTCTGAACACTTATCCCGCTGGAGAATTACTGCAACCGTGGGAAATGAAAAGCGAGCCACCCTGAACAAAAGGTGCCATTGATTTCATTCAGCGATCTAATTTGTGACATTTCTACCTATAGAAACACCGCATGATACCCGAGGCAAGGAACGCTCACGCTCACGTTATGGTGTGTTCTCTTTATGCTGTGTGCTGTTTTATGTTCAGACAAATAAAAAAACACAAGTGTTCCTCTTTGATTCTGAGAAAACATCTTGATGATATCATCACAGGTTCAGCTCTCGTCTCCCAGGAGATGGATTGCCGACCAGAAGTGCGGCGTACTCATTATATATGGCATAATGAGTGACATTGCTGAAATAAAGCAAATCTATTGACACCACCGGCAGCATGTGAGACTTGTAGTACATCTCTACTCAAGCATGTCATTCAAAAGCCATTCAAATGGCCCATGTGTCTCTGCAACCGTTGGTAAAGAGACTGTTTGGTGTATTTAGATAATGTGGACACACCCCCATCCACAGGACCCAGCCAGAAGAGTATTTTAGGAACAAGCCACACTTGGGACAAAGCAACATTATTTACAGTTCATGTCATTTACTGTCTTGTCGTGTTAAATAATAGTCCTGAATTTACCTACAAGCAGTGGACTCCATTATTACTACATATTCTCTATAGACAAAATATTATGCAGCCTCCCAAAAAAAGGAATATATATATTTTTTATCCTCAGATAAATAAAAGAATAATTTTACACCACTGTGATGTAATAAACTGATTCTCTCCAAATACTATGTCTAACACGTCAATGTTCTTGCATCTTAAGGGGGAAGCTTCTAAAATTAGATCAATCGGAGCACAATCGGGATTCAAAGTGTGCACCAACACCTGCACACAGTGATGCAGAGGAGCCACGTGGCTGGTGATGCCGTTCTTAGCTTTTACAGAAACTGCCACCTCAGAAGCCACACAGGGAGCAGCCATATTGGATCCCAGCTCTGGTGTCACCTGACTTTCCCTGCTACTTTGCGAGTGTCATCCATCTGATCCGGTTAGTGAGGGGATGTGTGACTATGCCACACAGGGATACAATGTTTTACTGTAGAGGAAGGTGATACACACACACACACACACACACACACATTGTTTGACTTCTAGGAAGGGGGGAAAAAAGACTGAATAAATGTTGATATCTGCTGTAAATACAGTGAAAAAATGAAAGAAAAGTTAGAGCAGAGGTCAGAGATAAGACACGAAAACCAGAATTGCTAGTTTGAATGTGTCAAGGGTGCAAAATCATTTTTAAAAATGTCTGTAATTCATGCCACAGTACGCTACATGAACAGAAGTCTAAGGATACGACTGTCCACATCAAGGAATGGACTTCATCCTGGCAGCTTCTCTGGGGATTAGCTTTATCTATTGTCTGCTTCCCAGTCATCCACAGACACAAGCACATACTGTGCATGTATGCAAGCATGTGCACACATAGACACAAACAGTGAATACATACAACAGTTGCATGCATCTCTATTTTCTATTTAAAGCCAACTAAAGCACTGTGAGCAACTACATGTTGGACAAAACACAACTGATTATGACCTAAACATGTCCAATGTGCTTGACTACTGCATGCTGTGATATTGCGTATCCCTTTCTGTCATGTCCTTCCCATACCACACGTTTATAAGACATTTGAACTTGAACAGCACTCCACAGATAAGACATGAGCAGAAAAGATCAAATCCATGTAGAGCAGTTTTACAGTAACAGTAAATGTCTCTAGCTCATACTGTTTTGCTGTGTCATGCCAAGCACTAGGTCACCCCTAAAAACGCTGCAGAACCCAGGTGGAGGGGTTTTGAGTGAGTACGCATTTTACACCTACCTTGCAGCATCTGCATCACGTTGGCAATATCCCGAGTAGAGTGTCCATAGTGCCTGGGTGATGCCATGCTGCTGTCCTGAGGTCATCAAAGTCACGTCTCAAACTCCCGTGCGTCACCACCCGCGAGGCTCCGATGCTGTGATCAGGACTCAGATCGAGCCGCAGCAGTCGTGCGTCTCCCACTGACCGCAGGGCTATCAAGGCTGAATCGTGTCCATGCTGTATGTTTTCTCTTTTCAAGTCATCCCTGTTGCAGTAGCAGTCTGCAATCCTCTCACTCGGAGAAGCTCCTCCCCCGACGATGACGTAAGTTCATACTGTATGTGTATGCGAGCAATCACATACAGTATGCCTGAGCCTTTCACTTCTGCAGACAAGACAGCTTCCTGGTCTGCCTGCACTGCCACCTCCTGTCCAATCAAAAGGGATGGCTCTTCCTTCCTCACTTCAGGACCAATAGCATGCCGGGTATCGTCCCGTGCCAACTGGTGCCACTGTAAGATGTGTGCCATGTCTGTGAGTGTGGGAGAGAAAGTGTTTGTCAGCAAGTGAGAGACGCAATGGACGAACAGAGGAGAGAATCTGCTGCATCGGACCTCGCCTCTGATGGCAACAACACATTTCTTACTGGATGTGAACTTAGATAAAGCAGTTATACCACATATGTTAAAGGTAAAATCCATCCACAAACAGAATTGACATTGTAATTTTCTAAATCAGAGCTTCGGGACTTGAATTGATGATTTCAGGAGACACTTTCAGGGGTTGCTGAAATAAATAAGTGACTAATTTTATCTTTATGTATTAAAGTAAATGCTTACTGGGCTTCTCCGAGATGCACTTTCCTTTCTTACACTTTTCTATTTTATTATTTGAATGACTAAAACTGTAAATTGATGAGGAGTCTGGGGTCATACTCTGAATCATGACATAATCAATGTACTTAACTAATAACGATAAAGTATTTAGTAAAAAATAGTTTGATTTTGGATGAAGGGCTTCCAGCTCGAACTCAGAAAATGTCCTTGTATTTTAAAGAAGTCGCCATGCGTGCTCGTTTAGCTTACTATGCATTGCTCCATCATTCACTGCTTATTGAGTCTCATGCAACAGTGGACTTTCCTTTTTAAATGAAATGTGACACGTGCAGGTAGAAAAAAAAAAAAATCACCGATACGAGTAAACAATCGATGAAAACACAACCCTGCCAATAAAACATCTCTCCCAAAAAACTCCATATCCGATATTTGCTGCTCCCCAGCCGATCAATGCCACTCTTTGAAATGCATGAGGGAGGTGTGACGAACCACTGGGCTCTGAGCACTTATCACAGTGTGTAATCCCATTCGACGAGTCCTTTCATCATCATCTCAGGAGAGCTCTTAGAGAAGCTGCTCTGGCCACAGCCTCATCCAACAAAGTGAGAGACAGAGGAGTGGGCATGGGAAATATAAAAGCTGATAAATTATTATTGATTGCAGATCCTCTGCTCAATGAATGACACTGAAAACACTGCACAGATGTAGTGCAATCTGCTTTGAGGATTCATTTATGGAGTGGCTTTACGTTAATGAGGTGGAGGCATTAGAGCAGCATGAGGGTGATTTCATGGACAGCAGAACGGCTCTCCGCCATCTATTTGTGAGTCCAGATTTCTTGATCTCTGCATTGTCTAGGCTCTCTTTGAAAGCTGCGCTGTTTACCGTTTACCGACAGTGACTGAGGAAATATGATGTTTACCGGGAAAAAACACTCTTAGCCAAAATGATGTGGGATAAGAGGTTATTATTTAGACTGAAGAATTGTATTGTATGGGAATCATTCCCAAAAGCAGGCAACTATGTGTATAGGGTATTATTAGCATAGCTTACCGCCAAATAAATTATATACGCAAGTTTCTCAATAAAAATGAATATGCCATATAGAGGACAAAAAAATAAGAATTAATTAAAATGATATGCCTACCCAATCACAACTCAACCCACACAGTAACAACTAAATCAGCGATGCGTCCATATAAATAAATAAATACAAATCTAACCATTTTGTGTCAGAGTCAGCTGTTGGACTGGCCAGTGTGATAAATTGTGGGATTCAGTTGGATCGGCTGGCTCCTCTGCAGCAGAGACGGACTGCTGATTCCTACATTTCCACGCAGCTCTGCTGGGGGTGACCTCCACCGTCCAGAGACCCACAGGACCAAACGGATTCAGCAAAATCGGAGAGCAGACACTGCAGAGGGGAGCAGAGAGCGGAGACAAAGCACGTGGGTCAATAGGAACTCTTCCTATAGTAGCCAGAGCCATTCCCATTAAGATACGTTTCCTTATCTAATCAATGCACAGGCGGAGAGCTGGGACCAAGACCGCCAGTGTGGTAATCTCTTCCATGCAATGTCAGCAGTTTTCTGAAATCTCATTATAAAGTTTGTTGCCGACCTGCATGTCAAAATCAACACAATGCCCGGGAGAAATTCTGTTCTGTAACTATTTATGTCGTGCAAAACTCATCCAAGAAGCCGTTTTATCTGGTATCAACTCAGATGTTTCCTTAAACAAAGGGGACAAATCTCCTTATTACAAGTGATGTTAAATAAGTTATACTGATGTTTGTAGGCCAAGTATTCCAATGTTATAAGACATTAAACAGATGTGGATATAACTCGCAACCCATTTCCATTGTTTTCTATGGGGGAAAAAACACACATGCTATTGCAAATCCTGCAAAAACTTTACTTCGAATTCATACGTCATAGCAGACCAATCCTCACTGAGCTGCACATGTGTGATATCTAAACTGCTAAAAACATGTGGAGGATGATGCTGTGTGTGTACAATGCAATAATCAGTACACACAGCCCACCACGCACACTGAACAACACGCTGAGCAAATTGCATGATATGCATTTGAAATGTGCTGTGAAGTTATCGTGGAGTATTACTCCATCTACTGTTCAAAGAGGGAACAGAAAGACCACATAGTAGAGACCGTCCCTCCCTAGCGGCTGACTCGGCCTCTCTACATCGAAATATTACCGACCACAGTGGTATTCATTTATTATAGGAATAAAAAAAACATTCCATTTCACTTATCCATGTTCCCTGTAATAATAGTTTATGCATAAGTGCTGTCCCAGAATGGCACATTGATAAACGCTCATGTTTAGGAGATTGATGAGATATTGTTTGATCTAATCTACAAATAGAAACTCCTCACGGTTCTGTATTATTTCTCAACCACAGCATAAATATATCCTTCGTTGCCGGCTACATTCTTGAAGTCCTTACACAAATCTAGTGTCCCTGTTTACATATGAAGGTTTGCACACTGTAACTTCCCACCACTCTGCCCAATGACATTTTGATAAGGTTATGAAATTAAGCCAAAAATTTCAAAGAATGTTGTCCTCCACCTATGAGCCCATTACACTTTAATTACTCTATAACAGAACACAATGGCCAGTGGCCACACATACTAGTGTGTTATGGGTGTTTGCTGGTTTTTAGGACAGGTTTTACAGCAGAGCCAACAATTAAAGGAAGTTCAGGCTTTGGTCCGGCTATTTTCTCTCTCTACTTTACAGTGAGAAGGTTGTCAAATTCTTAGTGTACTCACAAAGATTTTGTCTGACAGCCTAAGAACTTTTCCTTTTACTGGACAGGATTAACAGGGAGACTTGATTAATGTTGAGGTTGAAGTTAAGGTGAAGGAAGGTTTACCATCCAAAAGCTGATGGGGGCAAATGGGGCTGGTCTACATTAGACGCATACCAACATGACAGCTCGCATCCTTCCCTCTGACTATACTGACGACCATGCAGATTTGACTTGGAGGGGATTAATACAATGCTGACTGACTGAAGTAACTGAGCTGCTTTTCTGTCTTATCAAACTACAATGTTTTTACTGGATCTCTCCAACTGAGGAAAGGACCAGACATCCAAAGCAGGCACCGCTGACCTGGCAGACACAGTGGAAAGACTGAGCGTAACAAAGACGCTGGAGATCAGAACAGGCAGATATCCACACAGTCCGTTCAAAATAAAAATACACCAGAGCATCATTACCCGAGTATTAAAAGCACTTACAGTATCGTCACCATCAATTCCAGCTGTGGTATTGTGTTCAGCACCCATTGCAGGCCTGTGCATTTTATGGTTAACTGTTTCATGTGGTCTCTGTGGTGGGCAGGGAAAAATATGTGAGAGATTGAAATATTTGTCATTTCTGAAAGGAACCAAATATTGGTGAGTGTGGTGGACTTTCCTATGGTGAAAGCTGAAGTAATGAGTCTTGCAGTACTTGGGTGATACCATTTCACATTAATCAACCCGAAGGAAATGATGGGGGAGGAAGTGATTACAGCAACACCCCGTCTCCCCACCTCCAGGATCTCTGTCCTGGATAGATAAGCCACTCCTGTTGCTAATTTCAAGCAGGAAAGCAGGAAATGTGACAGTGTAGTTTTCCGCTTCCATAAACAAGACGGCCGCCAGAGTTAGCCGCCAGTCCTGTGTGCCTCTGGGCTCAGACATACTGACAGAGAAAGTGAGCAAGGGACAAGAGAGGGGAAAAGTGAGAGAACAGGAAAGAGGGGAGCCAGAAAGACAGGAAAACCCATCAGAAGTAAAGAGAGAGACAGGCAAGAACTGACAGAAGAAGAAGAAGAGAGAGAGTTAAAGACACACTGAACTGAGTATCAGTCTCCCTTCTTCTCCTTGAAGTCATGGCCGGGAACAACACAAATCTCTTTCTGGAAATACTTCAGTCTTATGACGCTGGTGAGTTTTTTCTGACTTCCCTTCTCTTTTAGCAGGTCTTTTTTCATGTGGTCTCTCTGATTGGCGCTGTCGTTCTCTCAGGAATCTAAGCTTTAATCACCTCTGAAACGGAAATACATGATTCTTTTTGAAGATTACTTCATATAGACTTTTGCAACTCACTCCAAATCTATAAGGTCCAGACGTGTTTTCTTAGTTATTTTTTCCTCCGTTTTCCTAAATGTCATTTCCAGATGACTTTTGACCAGTGTCTCCTTTCCCTTTTCCTTAAGTTAGAGCAAAAATAGAAACCGCTGTGGAAATATGGGCTGGTAGAAAAAGTGGGTTCAGTCTTTTAACGCTCAACTGTATTGAGAGGAAATTGATTTGTTTTCGCTGGCAGCTGTCCACAGGATTTGTTTTAGCCGCTGCATTCTCTCTCTTCTCTCAAGCACGCTTATGTGGGCACTACTGCTTCCAAGGCAGAGAAGCAAAGAGCAAAAGTCAGTGCTTTTTTTGTGGAAATGAAATGCAATCAGTTCATTGTCTCCAAAAAACTTGCTCTGGTAAACATGAAAGAGGAAAGACTATTATCATTTTGTCAAGAAGTTGTTGTTTGTTACAAAGAGATGTTTGTTGTAATGTTGGCTAAAATTCCTTCCATTCCCAAGGGATAATAAAAAAGGCTATCATTAAGGATGAAGTAGATTGTATTGCATGTGCATAAATATTATTAAACTCTTGTTCCTTACAGTGAACATGAAGAGTAAACAAGATAATTCTGCAGGCAAACAAAAATATGGAGTGCGTTTGTTAAGGATCCATCAAAAATACATATTGAAGCACAGTTCATAAAATATCCTTTTTGATATGTTTCTCTCTTCCCAGTCCCTCTGATCATAGCTTTCTGTGTGTCCATCGCGGTGGGCCTGGTCTTGGGGGCCCTGGTTTACGTGATCTTGACCTGGATGTCCCGACGCAAGGCAGGCTCTGCCAGCATCACCCGCCGCCCTCCCCACCAATCGCGCACGTCTTCCCGCAACCGCCCAGGCTTTAACCGCAACAGCAGCTACGACCGGCGCAGCAACAACAGTTTGGTCAGTGCTGCTTTCAGCTTCCACCGGCAGACTTCCTCCCCAGATCCCCTTGATCCTCTGGGGCACAAATCCAGCTTCAGGGCCTCCACCTTCCACCCTCTGCTCCAGTGCAGCCAAATCGCCAGAGAGGCAGAGGAGGGGAGCCAAACCACGCTGCCTCGTACACCGACTCTGACCACGTCAACGGGATCGGCTCAAACGGCAGCCCGGCCAGCTGCCACCCCACCCAGACCTGAGTCACTTTGGGGGAACAATGGCCCGAGGGGTTCCCATGCTACACAGACCCCACCTCCAGCTTATGAGAGCATTATTAGAGCATATCAGGAAACACGCACCTGAGAGGGGTGAAAGAACCAGGCGGACTCTTCAGTAAAACATTAAAAAACAGTTCACTCTCAGTTATGCGGGCTGCTTATGGACAGAAATGATTCCACTTCTGTATAAAGACATTCAAATACATACTGGTGACTGATGGGGCATTTACGCTGCAAGACGAGACTTCTCCTTTGTCCCTGCTGCAAAACAGAGAATGATTGTGTGTGTGTGGCCCAAAGGAAGGCAAATGTATCTGTCATTGATGAATCTATGTAAAACCTGGTGGAGACAGCTTTGAACTCATTTGGTGTTTTAATTGCCGTCGAACATGTTTTTTACAGAGCTGTGGTGTTTGGGGGTGCGTGTATTCAAAGTAATTTAGTGTGTCTGTGTTTGCGAGTACGGTGTGTTTGAGTTTGAGAGAGATGCACATAATGGTGGGTGTCAAAAGTGTTGCTGTTTTAATTAGATTGTAATTTAATGAACTTTGCTCATAAACGAATGCAATAAAAGCAAGAATGAAAAAGCATGACAACTGATTTTTCCATGCAACACCTGTGGTCTGAAGGGTGTTTGTTAGCACAAACAAAGTGGTGCGCCTTCTTGCTTAGGGCAACACAAGATATGAACATAATAACATGAACACCTGCTAAATATTGCAACTTACTACAGAAGTCATCCAAATAGAAATAAATATTACCTTAGAGAAGTTTTGAAAAGTCAATTTTTGTTGACTGTGTTAGACAAGTGTTAATAGCATTTTGAGGTTGTGGTGTTAATGTACAATATTGCATTGTGAGGTTGTCCATTGATGGGGACAATAATGTACCTTATCAAAAACAATACGCAATATAATGCAATTTAACACAACACTAGTGCAAACTACAGGCTTGTGTAAATCATTCTCTGAACATTATAATCTGTACAATAGTTTGAGTTTGTTGTGTTATTGTGGTATTGGATCACACGTGTTTTTTGTATTTATTATTTTGTCCACCCCCTTATGAGCAGACAGATGTGTGTACGTCCTGTCTGACGGTTTCCTGGTAAGGTACCCGCTTAACCATGTTTAAGTTTGGCAGAGGACAGCCAACACACATCATCACAGATATTATATTGCAGGTCGACTAAATATAATACCGTAACAAACATATTTCTGATGGCGTTAGTCTCCATAGATGACGTATTATTTGTGAGACAAGTTGTCATTGTGCTTCAGAACACCGATCCGCTACGACCGCGGAGGACATTACTGTAGTCCTTTGGAAGTTTGTCGATAAATAATAAGGTAATGTCAGTGTGCAACAATGGAAACGAACTTAATGGTCCAGCTGGGTAGCTAACAGCTAATAAGCTGGCGGAGAGCTTATACTGACTGATAGTTGAGGTAACAGTCGCTACTGGCTTAGCCCTCGCTTGTCATTCCAAGCTAACTGCAGCTAACGTCAGCTAATGTTAGCTACTTGTAACGTTACGTGATTTCATTACTTATTAGGTAACTAGCTAGCTAGATAAGTTAGTTAACTATTACAGGTAGGCATCGATTATTGTTACAAGTTGGTTAACTGTCGCTACTGTCGGTTGTTTCGTCGATAGAGCCTCAAACATAGATCGCTGTGCATCATAACTTTGATAGTTTTATATAACGTTAGTTACGTGTTTTACGTTAAATAAGCCTTAGCGTGAGTGTCACTGGCCTTACTATGGTGTATGTACGTGTCTAGTGTAAGGTAGTTAGTCTCCTGTTAACGTATCTACAACATACTGGGTGACCTGCAGGATGTCTGGTGCAGCTCTACGACTGATCCGCTGTCGGAGACTGAGCACAGCTGGGCCGCCTGGAGTGAGGAAAGTGCTTCAGTGGAAACATTTAAGTAAGTTATTATGAGACATAATTGACGTGTGTACACCGCGTATTGTGCTAGCTTGTAGTACTCTAAATACATAGATTCAACCGTCTTTCAATGGATCCCTTTTCTGTTGACATTTAGGGAAGGTTGCTAAAGTAACTGGTGCAGTTGTCTCTGGGTGAGTTACAGTGTTTACATACTTTGATCCTGGACTTGTGTCACTGTGGAGCCACAGCTTATCCATTACCTTTCTATAGGGGCTGTCTTTTTATCACTTATGAAGTGGTGGCCTTGAACAAAGCTGTGACCATTGACACCAGTGCGATTCTTCAGGAGAAGTACAAGTCTTACATCTATCTGAAAGCCACTCCCTCCGATGAAAAGGAGAACCTCACTGCAGGTACTGAAAGTCATCCACCTAGAATAAGACCATTTTGAGATTTCACTTTAGTTCAGATGTTTTGCTTTTGGACTTCCCAGACCAGCTAGATAACATCTGGAATATGCTGAATGGCTTTATTTATTTCTTGTATGAGCACAGAATGATACTGAGTTTGCCACGTCCAGGTGCCCAGTGACGTCTGTTATCACTACTTCCAGTCTTTCCTTCCCCTCTCTACTATCTCTGTTGCCTGAATGTTTGGGTCAGCCTGTTGACTGATCTCACTTCCACTGGTCACGGTTCTCTTATGTAATGGAAACGATCACCTATACTGAGAAACAAATGAGCAAACATTACTAAATAGCTTCTGGTAGAGTCTTTATAGAAATGAAAATCTAATTTTCTAGGTCATTGTAGTATTTTTTTCCCACATTGTGTGTTTAGGGCTTACGCACAAAGCAAGGAGGGAACTTCATAAAGCAGCAAGGCGGTTTCTGGAAATATCATCTCGGGTTATGCTGCAATCACTAGACGGTAAGAAACCAAACGTTGTCATTATATCTTACGTTTCACAGTTTCAGCCATAGTACTGCCCCTCATGTTTCTAAGGTTGGAAAGCAGAAGCTGCTGCTAATAGAGGAACAGACATGTAGTCTAATAAAACTACAGCTGCCGACTCATTTTTATGTGGAGTGTGCACATTGAGTCTAAAGGAAACACCTGCTTTGTACATGCACATCCTGTTTTGATGTCTCATAGTTTGTGTATTAATGTGCATAGTGTGCAGTAATACACATGCATTGTTGTTTTGTTCGCCTTATATTACCTCCTCTGTTAATCATGACGTTTGATTGTAAATGTTAAATTATAGAAATGACATTTTTCATGAACATACATTCCCATAAGATATCTAATAAATCAACTTTTTGACTTTTTAAAAATAAAAAGCTGCCACATTGATTACACAAGTTTTGAAACCAAAAGGTTTGTAACGTCTTAGCTGTTGGAGTAATCTGAAAGTGGTAGTGTAGAGACTGGTAGTTAGTCGTGGTAAATACAGTTTGAAGTGCCTTTAGCAGTATTTGTTTACCCCGTGTCCACCTCATTCTGGAAACGTTCAGCTAGTCAGCGAGCTTTCTATTCGTCTGTCATAGAGCACTTCAGCCATGTGGATGCAGACCCACATGAGGTGGCATTATGGGTCCTACTGAAGAGGACAATGTCAGCCAATAAAGCCATCAGACTACAAGCCGTTCAGGAGCTTGCAGGAAATCACCACTGGCACGGTAAGATACACAAAGTTGTTGCACGTCACTTCAGGTTCACTGTAAAACCTGAGGTGGGATTAGTTCACAGCTGTTGTCAATAATGCAGACTACCAGTACCAGACGGCAGCCCAGGTTATAGACCAGCAGACAGCAGTGGGCCTGGCCAGGACTCCTCATGTAGACCTTCGATTCTTCCTGCGCTCACCTGCACTGCCTGACCTGGAGGATGTAGGTATCTCCACTAACACTAACTATTCAACACTATTGATCATTTACATCACATAAGATGTTTTTACGTCTTCACAGGGTTTGTCGGCAGAGGATGGACTGAGGCAGCTGCTGGCGTCTCTGCCTCAGTCTGAGGTGGACAAGTGTGTTCAGTACTTTACCTCACTGGCCCTCAGAGAGAGCACCCAGTCCTTGGCAGCACAACGGGTAATTCAGACGGAATGATGGGACTCACGCGTGCACCTCTGAATACAGTCTTTTGGAAAAGTGACTACCTTTAAATCCTCATACTGACACATAAACTCTCCTATGTTGCAGGGTGGTCTGTGGTGTTTTGGAGGTAACGGGCTGCCTTACGCCCAGAGCCTCACCTCTGTTCCCTCTGAGAAGGTGGAATCCTTCTGCCTACAGGCGCTGGTACAGCACTCAAAGGTAATGACAGCCATTACACATCTAAACATGAACTAGTCTTCGTGGGAAGACACAAAGCACCTTTTGTTTTAGTTTGGTTAATTCAGTGGATTCCTATGGTTCACGGTTGGAGGGATTCTTGTCATCATGCAAGTATTTATAGAAGTGTTTTAATTGTATACACGGCACACTGAACTGAATTAGATTTCATAGTTTTCCGAACAGAAACAACGACAAACTCATCAGTTAATTTGGCTCACACCTGGACAAAACTCTGAGTGTAATAACTCCTGTCATTACTGGTTGATATTGATTGAAGGTGAATAAATGTTGTGAACTTACTGAAACACATCCGGTTTGCAGGTCCAGAGCCACTGTGACCACATAGTTGCCAAAGGTGGTCTGCAGCTCCTCCAGAGGGTTTATCAGCTTCGTAGAGACTCCCTGAAGATTCAGAGGAACATTGTTCGTATCATAGGAAATTTGGCGCTCAATGAGAGTGTTCACCAGGCCATATCCCAGTCTGGTAAATCTACAGCTCATCTACTTGTTCCATAGAGTCTAGTTATGTGTAATATTGTATTGAATATTACATATTCACCATTACAAAGACTTCAAATACTCATATACGTTTGCGTTTGTTTTCCGTTTTTAATACTTACTGTCCCAATTGTATTAACTGAAAACATAGCAACAGATTATAATACATCCAATACATTTTCTTCCCTCCCTACCTGTATCACACCTTCAGGCTGGGTGTCGGCCCTGGCTGAGATGGTGCAGTCTCCTCACGTCATGCAGGCGTCTCATGCAGCCCGCGCTCTGGCCAACCTGGATAGGGAGACGGTGAAGGAGAAATACCAAGATGGCGTCTACATCCTGCACCCACAAACACGTGGCAAGTAGGAAAACTATTCATTCTATTGTTACACATTTTTGATAAAGTATTAGTTCCAATATTATGTTGTATGTAAACCAACACTTGACAATGTGTTGATTTCCAGCCAGCCAATCAAAGCAGACGTGCTCTTCATCCATGGGATTCTTGGGGCAGCTTTTAAGACGTGGAGGCAGAAGGACCGCGACATGTCGGAGGAAGAGAAGGAGGCAGAAAGCAGGGAGGACTACACAGAGTGCTGGCCAAAGGTGAAGAACTCACCGTATTCCTATAATCACTGTGGGTCACCATTAAGTGCCTTTCCATGTTTGTCCTTATACATTTTTATATTAAAACATCTATGGATTGATCTTTCTGGCTATAAAGGAGACTCAATAGTGTTTTTTCATTAAACGTGAGGTTTCACAAATACATTGATTAATCCTAAAAAGATGAATCATCTCTCGCTGTTCTTCTGTGTTATATCCTCTTGTATTGACAGTCGTGGTTGGCTGCCGACTGTCCAAATCTGAGAGTACTATCAGTGGAGTACGACAGTCACCTCAGCGACTGGATGGCCAAGTGTCCCGCTGAGAATCAGAGGTGAGCAATCTGTAGTTTCTAGTGTTTAAGTATAAAGTATTGTATCAATGTGCAGGTGACGTTGGTTACTTACCAATAGTAATAACCACATTTTTGCACAACTCATCCAACATGACTATTTAAAGCTAATTAAGCTACAATTCTTGATAAATTTAAATGTTTAATTATCCTAAATGTTCCAGTATTTATTATGCCAGACTCTCATTGAGTGAACTGTTGAATCATTCTTTGCTTTGGTCTCTTCAGGAAGTCCTTGGCCTACAGAAGTCGAGAGCTCCTAAAGAAGTTAAAGCTGGCGGGAGTTGGAGAGAGGCCTGTGGTCTGGGTAGCCCACAGTATGGGAGGTATTCTGTCAGAACTTTCCTTCCACAAGCACTTCAGATCTTTACTCAAATCCCCTGAATGCAACATGAAAAACAAATGATTTCACACCTGTACCTACATGTGATTATATGTATCTACTGTAAAAGTTGTGCTCATTGTCTGTTTGTATTCAGGATTGCTTGTGAAGAAAATGCTGCTAGATGCCGCAGAAGACCCAGATATGCATGAACTGTTAAAGAACACCAAGGGAATAATGTTCTATAGTGTTCCTCACCATGGCACCTTTATGGCCGAGTACTCGGTCAGTGTCAGATATCTTCTCTTTCCCTCTGTAGAAGTCAGAGAACTTTGTAAAGGTAAGTGTTTGAAATGAATTGTGAGGTCCATGACTGTCTGTGTTTCATAGAAATGGTTCAGTATCTATTGTGAGTTGTTGTCCAAATGTGCTTTTTAAGACTCGCCGGCACTGCGCAACCTCAATGAGAACTTCCTGAACATGGCCAAAGAAAAGGAATTCAAGGTGCTGAGCTTTGCAGAGACGCTGCCAACAACCATTGGTCCCATGATCAAGATACTGGTGGTCCCAACACAGTCAGCGAGTATGTCACGATACTGCACATGTGAAATGAGACACGTTCATCTGTGATTTATAGCTTCAATATGAAGAGCTCAGATCTTTAAAGCAGTAAGTCTCATTCTTTTAGCGACCTTGAGTCTCCTCTGGTTGGGTTTCAGATCTCGGCATTGGAGAGCTCATCGAGGTGGACACAGATCATCTCAACATCTGCAAGCCGGAGAAGAAGGACTCGTTTCTTTACAAGCGCAGCCTTCAGTTCATCCTGGAAGCACTGCAGAGCTACATCAGCCACTGACTAACATATATGAACCCAACACACTGATGAAACCTACTATTTACTTGAAATGAAGGAGACCACTGACACCCATCCCCCCCCAAAATATATGAAAACATAACTGGCTATCCTTAATGCACACTTACATTAACAACCACTAATGTGATCATAATATGATTTGGAAAATTTAGCATTTTTTACAACTTGATTTCTGTGAGCGGTCAGTTGTGGTGAAAACGTGTGTTCTCCTAGTCGTCCCCTGAGATCGGTCTCTCTCATTAGTGAGTCAGAATTTTAAAAGATCATTCAATTTTTTTGAAAGTTTTTATTTTGTATTTTATTCTAACTGCAGTATGTCAGTCATATTGTCTGCCAAACATATTCCTTCCTGAACGTTACCTCAAACGGACCTGTATTAATATAATTCGGGTTGTATTTATTTGTACACGACTAACCAGGATATGGGTTTAAATCTCCACGTGTTTGTAGTCCTAATTGCCTCTAGCAATGCTGACAATGAATAAATGTATGAAGTTGGAGTCGGACGGGTCTATGTTCTGCATCTTTTTCATCTCAAAGCCACTTTGCAATGCATATCTCATTCAATGTTTTTTGTGTAAATCTCTGGATTCATTAGATCATTGAACATGACTGCTTTATGGTAATACTGGACTTTTACATCATTTACCCACCACAACAATAACCAGTTTCATCATTGGTAAATACAGTGTAGCTTTTTATCAGGAATGGTAATAATAACTTACGATGTATTTATTCCACATGCGCAATTTTTGCATCGCTGAAGATTGTCCCTCGCTACAGACCGTACTTCCCCACAACGCTTAGAAACCAGGAACAACAAAGTTAACAGGTTGGTGGAAGTCCGTCTCTTGTCATCCTCAACTCCTTCGCTTGAATATAACCACGTATCTCATCTTTATTGGTAGCGTATTCTGTTCACTATTTTAAAACCGCAGTACTTAGTATAGCCGCGGTGTCATGTCACGTAGCTTTGAACTAACGTCAGAGCTAGCTTAGCTAGCTAACCAGTCTCAAATCAGAAGCTAACGCTAACAGCTGTGTTCTTTAAACACTAACGTTACGTCACGTTAACCGCCAATGCTGTTTATGTTTTCTGGGGTAACGTTAATTTATGTTAAGCATGCTGTCTCGTAAAACAAATACTTTTAAAACGTTGGTCTATGTTTCGTGACTGTAAGTTACGGTTCGGTATCTGCTCATTGCCTCCGTTAGCTTATCGTGTTTACGGCCAGGAAAGTAACACGCCTTTTGTTTATTGTGCTGCAGGTCTTCAGGATTTTGTTTATTGTGCTGCAGGTCTTCAGGATTTTGTTTATTGTGCTGAAGGTCTTCAGGATTTTGTTTATTGTGCTGAAGGTCTTCAGGATTTTGTTTGCATCGACTGCTGATTTCTCTGCACGTGTCAACATGGTGAACGTACACAAAGGTGTCCTTGTTGAATGGTAAGGAAAACTGTAAATCTACCCAGAAATATTTGTGTAGATCAAGTAATTCTTACCAATATTTCTCTACGGATGCTGTTGCACTTAAAATGTATTTATTAACTGAAGTGCATAATCCTCACGTGTGCAGAATGTAATGATTTATGAAGCTGTCCCCTCTGCTCACTGGACCAGCGATCCTGCCATGAAGCAGTTCCTCCTCTACCTGGATGAGAAGATGGCCCTGGGAAAGAAGTTCATCCTCAAGGACCTGGACGACACGCACGTCTTCATCCTGGCAGAGGTGGTGCAGACCCTGCAGGAGAGAGTTGGCGAGTTAATGGACCAGAATTCATTCACCGTCACGCAGAAATAACAAAGAAGTCTCGCTTCTTGGACTTGAGGCTGTTTTTTTGAGTTTGTCCTTAAATGAACATTGTCTGCAATGTTTTAACTGCAGACTGAAATGGTGCATTTGCTCATTATTTTGTTGGAATAATTTGAAAAAAAAAGTAAATGTTTACCTGTGTGACCTTAGTTTGTGCTGCCTCTCAATTATGTCCATTCAGGACATTTGTTTAATGCATTTCATTGTTTCTTGATGATTTAAATTGACGATTTGAGTTTCCATTGTTACATCTGCCTTGGCATCAAATGGATGGTTCTTCAAAGCAAACAAAGTTAAGAGCAACAACGAGACAAAGGTGCATTGAGCTGTGAAATTGGGGGTTTATCTTTCAGTGGATTTGGCACTTATAGTGACCGTTTCACATTCAAACGTTCATTTTGTTCAGCATTTAACCCAAAAACATCACTTAATGCTTAATGACCATGAGAAATGTCATGTTTGAGATACAATAATAGAAACGGAACAAAGAAATTTAGTCAGGACCATTACTCGCTACATGATCTAAATGTAATTTCAAATATTCTACAAACTGTTGGGAAAATAGAGTAAACAACCTGTTTTATTCTAACTTCATTATTTGTCTGAAAGTCACATTTAAATATCCTCTGTCTCTCGAGAATGTTGAATAGTTTTGCTGCTATGAAGCTCGTCTATGTAACGTCCAGTAGAACATGTTGATGGGTCCAAGTGACACAAAATGTTTTCTTGGTTTGCTCCATGTTTCAGAAATACTGCCTTCTAACTTTTATTTCAGTCATAAGAGGTGCGTCGTTCTTGGAAGTACTGTAATGCCAAGTTGAGGCGTTGAGTGGACAGAACATGCCCCTATTCCAGAAATCTATTGAATATATGCTGCTCAAAAAATGTAAAGGAACACTTAATCATCACAGTATAGCAACAAGTCAATTAAACCTCTGGGACATCCATCTGTTCAGGTAGGAATTGAAGTGATTGTGAATCAATTTCACCTGCTTTGGTGTAAATTAAAGTGACAACAGGTGGACAGGAGAGGCAACAGGAAACAACCCCCCAAATAAAGGAATGGTTTTGCAGGTGGTGGCCACAGACCATTTCTCTCTCTCCTTATCCTTCCTGATTTTTCTCTAGTTTAGCATTCTACTGGTAGCAGTCCATTCCGGTTGCACAGGATGGCACATCCAAACAAGCCTTCACAAGGTCAGAGGTCTGCTGTGTGTCTCAGCCCACTTGTAAGAGCGTGGAGAAGATACCAGGTGGGAGGAGCTACAGGAACTGCCGGACCCTACAAAATGACCTCCAGCGGGCTACACGTGTTGCAACACGTGTTTGGTCAGCATGTTGCTGACCAAACAGATTCAGGCCCAATCCCAATCTCCACCCTTACGGACTTTGAGGAGCACTCCCGTGAAGTCCGTGAGGGTTTAGGGCTATCAAAATCATCGAGTGTTTGAGGGCTCTCTCACAGACATTTTGAGCCCGTTATGAACCCTTTCCGTAAGTCAGCATAGGATGCTGACTTTGCCTAAGGAAATTACCCACAAATCATTGCAATGTGACTTCAAGCACGGGGTAACCAGTGGACACATGGAGAGGTAAAAAAAAAAAAAAAAAAGGTAAACAAAGAGGACGGCTCACGTGTGTTCAGCCTGTCTTATTAAATGTACACAGAAACATTAAGGGTTAAAGATGGAACAACAAATAAACTTGAAATCAGAGGATATTTATTCATCAAATATTTGATTTTGTCATTGAAGCCGTTTTGACAAAAATTAGTTAATAGATTTTATGAACTGACCTCTCATCTGAAGAGCCTGAAAAACATTCAAATCAGGGAGTACAAAGTAGAAAATAAATACCCACAATTATACATCATATTTTTTGTCATTTTCATGGTAACGTGATATGTTGCAGCAAAGTGCTGTCTCATTCGTATTTACAACATTTTGAGCCTTCACAGTCTCTCACACTCAACCACTAACCAGGTGACGTCAGTAAGTCCTTGAGGGTTCAGGGTTTGAGCTTTAAGGGGACATTGGGATTGGGCCACAGGCTCCATGAGGGAGGCATGGGGGCCGACGTCGTTTCACCGTATACTACATCTTGTATCTATCTCATACTTTACAATGTGATTTTTACATGTGTGAATGTTACAATGTATCTACAACAGACCACTGATCATATTGTTAAATATAACCTGAGAGTGCAAATGCAGTCCTTCTGAGTTAACTAAATAAGTGTGAGGGTAAAACATTATCACAAACTTCTTTAGTAGTGTGACACAATTTATAAGGCATTGATTCCTACTTTTATTTAAACTAACACAGCTTCCCAACAGTCAACATCTACTATTTAACTACATTCTGCTAACATGAAGCTTAAATAGATTCAGAGAGTCACCAGGACCTC
>NW_022280121.1:455993-517481 GCF_004355925.1 Anarrhichthys ocellatus
GTCATGTCTGCTACTGCCCCTATCGGTCTGGAGTGTGAATGCTGTTTCTGGTCACTTGATGTGTTACTGACCAACAAGCACTACGAAAGAGTAACGTTACTTTAAAATCCGTTTTATATCTTTAATGGAGGTAGAACTGGTCAGGTAAGATCGACATTTAATATAGATATTTCTAATGACGGGATCGTGTGTGTGGATGAAAATTAACAAAATGCGGGACTTAAAGCGTTAATGTTTTCACAAAAATAAATGTATCTTTCTCGCCCTCTGGTGGCGGAAACTATGCAGGAAACATAGTACGCTGTATTCTGTGCATTGTGCTCAAGTAACGTTACACATTTCAATGTTGGAAACATGGGAAAAATCATCAAACTATCCGTGTTAGTAACGATACTGTTAAACCATCGATATGCGGACACCCATGAGACAGACCTCGTGCATCAAGCTAGCAAGAGAATCATTTACCTTTCCGGTATTTGTGTTTTCAAAATAAAGGTTGTACGGCAGCAATCAACGTCAGTAGTTTCGAAGATAATGTAATAAGTGAAAGCTGTTCAAATGGTATCGGATTCAAAACAATTTCTAATTGAAGGAGTAGACGTGTAAATTACAATACTAAACCACACAAATTACAATTGATAAGTGACTTTTTATGCGAACTTCAACACGAAAGCGAAAGTGCTACTTAGCGTTAGCTAGCTCAATTAGTTAACGATAGTTAACGATAGCGCATTTCAGGAGAATGTCGACACTTAATTGCCTTTAGGTAGAAGTAATAGCGTGAGGTTAAGGGTAATGTGAGGAAATAACTAACAAACTTCATGACGTTAATTAATGTGACCAAGTTCACTTAGAAAGTTAACATCGATAAACCATCGTTAACGTTACCAATGTCTACCACCATTCCTACCTTCCTTAATTAACGCGTCCCTATGCAAATTTAGCTACAGCTAGCCTAGCGAAGCTACAAGTTTCGCTAGCAACATCACATACAAACTCGACGAACTAACGCCATAACGTTATCCTGAACATTAACAACACATGTTACAGCTAAAGTTAATGTCGAGATACTGTGAGGAATAAAGATAGAATACACTGTTTAAAGAGTTTGTAAAAGCATTAACCTTCACCGACCTGAAGTCCTCTCAACGAGCCAGCGAGTGAAGACAAGGTGCGGTCAGCTTGATGTTATATAACCAGAAATGCAGAAAATTATCAGCGGGGACGCTATTTCCCCGTTTAAGTTTAGCTTCTTAACACATTTGTAAGTTGTTTTTTTAAGACGATTAACATGTACTGGCACATCAAATCTAATGTCACCCAAGTAACTGCTGTTGTTTTTAAAAACGCTGCAGTAGTGCAATCATTGTGTGATTAGTCTACCTAACATCAGCATATAACTAGCTTATAGGTTTTTAATAAATAAATGTTACATATATAATGATAAATAAATACATTATAAAGTATCAAGCAGGCAGAAAAAAAGTGTTTTCCTCTGATTTTGTATGACTTTGCATTGAAGTAGCTCCGGTCACTTTGTTTTGATTCATTTTCATCAATGGACAACAATTTAAAGTTAGCAAACGTTAATTGACTGTGTTAAATATTTCGTAACTTGGCTAATTTCATGACCATTAAGTTCGGGATCTTGTAAGCTCATTTCGTAGAATAAATGCTTATCACAACACACACCTTATTATTTAGTTTTTCAGTTTATAAAAAAAATAAATTTCAATTGGTTCCTTTTATTCTGAAGAAGTGCGACCGGAAATGTCCTGGGTAACTTGGTCCCTTCTCATAGTTAGCTTATAGCTACATGCTACATGCTATTCTCGGCTCACACATCGGAGGCACTATAATGGACGAGTATCAGACAGACGAGGAGACTGCGTTTGTCGTTGAAGAAGTGACCAAAATCATTAAAGAGGTAAAGTAAAAAGACACGATGCCTCTCGGTTTATCCTCAGAGTTTAATACATTGTATCGGCTCGTTGCTTCGGCTAGTTTGCAACTTTGTGTTTATACCGACCTGTTGGTTGCTAAGGACACTTTAACGGTTGCTAGGCACATAACGCCTTTTCCTCTACAATGACGTACTGTATTGTGCTGTGTAAATTGTATTGTATGATGCGGATTGCAAAGCCGTTGATTTATAACCTCTCCTTGTATTACAGTATCATTGCGAGGCTATTAAATGGTAACACACTGTTGATTAGTTGCTGATATTTGTTTACACTGTCTCTAGTCGGTGGAAGCAGCCATCGGAGGAAGTGCCTACCAGCACAGCAGAGTGAACCAGTGGAGCACCAGTGTAGTGGAGCAGAGCCTCAGTCAACTCAGCAAACTCGGGAAGCCTTTCAAATACATAGGTACATGTGCAACCATAGCATTGTTGTGGTTCTTGTGCTATGTAGTTGATATTAAAAGATGTCCGTTTCCCCCCCAGTGACCTGCATCATCATGCAAAAGAATGGAGCAGGTCTGCAAACATCTTGCACATGCTTCTGGGACAATTCTACTGATGGTAAAATACATAAGTGTTCTCTTCTGTCAGCTTTTGGGTGGTCAGCTCTCAGAGACTGGTGGCACGTTGTCACATACTATAAATGTGAAAATGTTGAGATAATACTGAATGTATTTTGTATTTACGCCCAACAGGAAGCTGCACGGTGAGATGGGAGAACAAGTCCATGTACTGTATCGTCAGTGTTTTTGGGCTGGCCATCTGAACCAACTACAATGCAACTGAAGTGTTTGAAATCTGTAGAAAGTTGTGTATTCGCGTTGGCTATATTTGAATAAACTGTTATATTTTTGTAAGTGCCAACTGATTAAAACAATACCGTGCTGTATACACTTTGCTTTATTTACATGTGACGTGACAGTGTGCTACATATACAGCTTTTATCGTATGAAGCAACAAAAAACGTAGGAATTTTGCATCATACAAGGACCCACAACAACCTCATTTAACCACTTTAAACTACATTCACACTGAAAGAATCAAAAATGCACATTTATGTCAAAGCATTTATACATCGACAAAGGACACGTAAAGACAAGGCACCATCTTGAATATAATACATGTTCACATGAAACATTTGTTTTGGCTGTTTTTGTCCATAACCAGTTTTATAAAATAACAGAAAGGTCAGCACATCTCACATTGCAAGCAATATCGGGAAAGTTACAGCAGAAAAAAGGATTGCTTAAAATAATGTGTTCAACATAAGGCAAAAAAAAGATTTGGCCAATGGTCCGTCTACTGTATGTGTGGGGATAAGAAACATTTAGTCAGTAGTCCTCTACATTCAGTTGTGTAAAATCCAAGCAGTTCATCAAAAGCCATTCATCCAGATGACACAGTATCAAATCACCTTTTAGAGAAATAAGTTAAAATCTTAAACTAGTGCAATTACAAAGCTGTTTTCTGAGGGAAGAAGTGGTAAGAGAGAAGTGAGACCTACTCCTGTTAAGGCTCTCCCTGTATTTCAAAAAAAAAAAATAAAAAATGAATTTGTCAGCCAGCATTCCTATGGCCCTTTAATTCACATTCATCACTCATGCCAGTGAGCCCAAAATGTTCGCTTACAGCTGCTGCGGCAGCATAAGCTTCCTCTACTTTCTATCACCGGTATAATGTACCTCAGCTTTGGCCCGATACATGCATTCTCATTATTCTCAGACTGTCAGAGAACAGGATGTTACAAAAACAACACAGTGCAATAGAGTGACAGCAGTGGTTCAACACAAAGCATTTGAAATAATGTTGATTTCACACAAAAAAAAAAATCATTGTGTGAGAAATCTCAGGAGGAAAAGAGTTTGCAAACATGTAGAAATTGTATCATTGTACTTCAGTTTGTTTCCAATGAGAAAAAAGGTCAAGTGGCCACTTGCCCCAACTTTCAGTAAAATACAGTACATTCAGTAGACATGGAACTTTTCTTAAAAATATAATTATGTACACAGAAAGTATATCATTTCGTATTGCCAACGCAGTTCCTCCTTATTTACATTGTATTCTCGTAGTTCCCAACAGGGACACAACAAAGGAACAACAAGCCAATCAGAGACCTCCTCAGTCAGTGTCACTCTCATCCTGGTACTTGGCGGTTGCTTTGATGGCGCGTCCGTTTTGTAAAGGCATGTCTTCATAATCACTCCTTTACAAAGGAAAAAGAAAACATCAGCTGGCTTATGCAAGTTCACACTGAATACTACATCACAAACTGTAAGATAAATGCTCACCCATATATTACTTCATCATCCGAGTCATTCAGCATGGAGAAAGCAGGATTATCCTTCAACTGGGAGTCTGGGAAAATCAAACAAAAGCAGTCGATTTATACATGACTTCATCTTCATTATCTACTGAATTTAAATTGTAGTGTATTACCTACCATAAAGTGCATTTTTGGAGGGGGAATACACAAATGCCAATGTGTACAAGTAAAAGTTGAGTAGACCATAGAATGATAAAAATTCAGCTGGTATGTCTGGAGTTAAGGAAGATTTTGTCACTATTTAAAGACATCAACATGGCATCTTACATGTTATATTTAAGAGCAATAATAGTCAAAATGAAATATTGTTTTAAAAGATATAGTTTTGGTAATGAGTAGACAGTTCAGCGACAAAATTGTTTTGGAGAGCCTTGGCACCAAACCTCAAGTAGAGAATGACCATGCTGGAGGAGAAAGAGACAAGATCGACAGGATGAAGTTAACCACAAAGAGCCTCATCAAAATTTAAAGATCACTCTCTCTCACTCACACACACACGGTTCTTTTAGGTTTGGGATTTTCCTTAAAACACACCTTATAATAAGGACCACAAATGTCAGAGCTGTCAAAAACCTGAGCCGGAGATCTAGTGGTTGAAAACAAACAGCACATTAATGTTATCATACTAACAGCAATTGACTTTAATCAAACACAGAGAGGCGTGCTGTGGATACCTGAGTACGGCATGTTCTTGAGTTCAGAACAAGCTCTGACGACCAGGAAAATCAGGTAGAGGATGTAGAGGGCAACTACAATCAGGAAGAAGACCTTCATGCCCTGGACAAATAACATGGGACTTCATTAAACTGCTGGGAAGACATAAACACCGGGTGTACGAAATATAACAATACTGTCCAAACACCTGTACCATTAAAACCTCACCTGGAAGTTCACTATGTCCACTTTATACTGATAGGTCGGGTCTTGGAGTTCATTAACCCTGCCAAATCCATAGAGGAGAGCAGATGTTTTCAGTCCTGTTTTTATTCATAGTTTGAATCTTTTAGCGGCCGGTGGAGTCAGACTTACGTTTGCCATATGCCCAGTGTGACCGCTGACAGCCACAGAAGACCGACAATTATCAGCTTAGGCAGGTAGAACGTCAGACATTTCCTCTCACCCTGTGGAAACGACATTAAAACACAGGAAATAAGATTCATAATACGCTAGAAATGAGAGGAAACCTTTTAAGTACATGTGTAGTACCGGACCCACCTGAACCCTGATGCCATGATAAACACAGAGCCAGAAGAGCAGCAGCGCACACAGGAACAGAGCCTGGAAGAAAGTGTCCAATGTCCCCGGAAACCAGCTGTTCACCAGGAATGACAGCGGGAAAAATGGATCTGAACCACAAAAGCAACAAAACACACTAAGCAACATGTGCAGCCGTAATGGTTCAAATGAGCTATAATAGGGAAGCCAGATTGTACAGGTTTTATTTTAGGGGTGAAATATGACTTGAGGAGAGATAATACTGAAGCTCACCATTGTAGAGTAACAGCATAGGGAGCAGGATCGACATCCACTTCTGCTCTATGCCCCAATCCCTCATAGAAAACTTCCTCAGTGAGTGTGCAAACAAACACTGGGGACAGGCAGAGGAAAGAGTTTCAGGAATGCATTTGTCAAACACAGATTTTAAGCCACTAATGATGGTTAAGAACTAAAAAAGTAATCTGTGCTCTTACCGTCACCATAAAGGTCAACACCACGAAGACAAACCGGAACCAGATCTCCACTTGAGAGAAGCTGGGGTTGTACATTTTCCACTGAGGAGGAATGTGAAAAACGAGAAGAAAAGCAGAAGAAACCAAAAGAGTAAAAAGGCTGCGCTGCCATGTGAGCCCAAGATATACATCCAATGTAGGAACAAAGACACAATATCAGAGTCAGTGTGCAGAGTTTGTCACGTACCACAAACTTGACTTTGATTTCATACGTGATATTCTCCAGGCCGCTGAAGCTGACCATGACCTGGTACTGGGTGTAGTTCAGATAGCCAAGATGGAGCACAATGATCTCATCACATTTCTGGAAAGGAGAGGCAACAAACGCCGAGTCATTGTTTGCTCAGTCAACAATCCAACTGTCCTGTGCATCAATGACCGGCTCTGACAGCGTTCGCTGATTGACACTTACTGTCCCGCAGTGTAGCGTTCGGGACTTCTGGTGCACATTGTTGATGTGCATCACACTGGCATCCTGCATCACTCCTTTTAGCTCAACGTTGATCTCAAAGGGCTGCTGGAAGTCTCCCACTGACACGGACAAGCATTAAAAAAAAAAAAACATGTCGTTAATAACCAAAACCAAGTATGTTTGCAAAATAATGGAAGAGATGTGGTGGTCTCACTGTTGCTGTGTTCAACCTGCATCACGCAGGTGAGCCATAGCTGCTGGTTGTATGTGGTGAGGGGAGGTGAGACTAGATTGAAGGGCCCAGTCTGAAAACATATAATTAATTAAATTATTAATTGACCGTCTATGTGCTTGCTATTACAGTAGCATACACGGTTTAACCTTACCTTAACTGAGAGGTTCTTGAGAAGTAACTGATCACCACTGTGCTCTTGCTCAGCAATCACCTTAGGACCTACACGCATCAAGCAGACACAATGAATACCTGTTTGAGAAGCACTGGACCATCCAGAAAGGGTCAGAGTAGTGTCAAAATAACAGTTTGCATTCTTTACGTATTGTTTTATCAGATCTAGATTACAGTAGGAGTCAAGCAGAATTACTCACTCACTTAATTAACCCACAGTCTGTTTCAATGACTTCTGACAGACACCCAGCTTGTGCCAGCTGTTGGAGAAATTGTTTATTCGGTCATACCTGCAATCCCAATGAAGATGGTGAGGCCAAAGCAGATCAGGAAAAACACGAAGACCAAGACAAAATGTCTTTTGGACAGCGTGTAGAGCCGCATGGGGGCCAGTCTGTCAGAGGGAGACATGAACACACACACACACTAATCAGCAGAGACAGAGAATGAGCGGAACCAACCGACGTGGTCAACGCTGTTAAGCCTGCTGTGGTTCAGGTGCGGGTATGTCAACACTGCTAGCTTCCATGCTAGCTTATGCTAGCAGTAACAGATGGCAGGAAAAGAGCCACACAGAGTGGTTTCTAACACGCTCCCTCACACATTTAAACACCGGTGTATCCGCCGAACACAGCTTCACTTACAGCTCCATTTATTTCGGTTCGCGGTGTCGATGCCGGTGGAGAAAATAAAACGGAAACAAACATTAGCGGTGAATCCACATCCGTGTATCAACACCAGTCTACGATAACTGGACTGCAACGTCATCGAGTGGGAGGAGCCGTGGTCACGTGACTCCCCTCGAGAGGGGCTTCCCTCCTTTATTAGATACATGAAGCTGTCATGTTCATTACAATTATTCCACATCTACGGTCATGTTTCAGTGTTAGACATTAGGTTTACGTGTCATTTTACTTGTGGCTGAGACTTATTATGTTTAGCTAAAAAGGCGTATAGTTTAAAGTCTTGAAGGCAACGGCTGAACACGTCATCTTTCATTTTATTTAAAACCCTCCACGTGGTTTGCATGCGTATTGCGTCACAAGACTGCGTCATACGTCAACATTGACTTTTAATTTCTAATGAGCTATAAAAAAAAATCTAATAAGCTACTTAGTTAATTTCTTCAAATTTGAACACCATCTGGATTTTACAGTAGGCATGGTGATTTAAAACGTTTAATGCAGATGTGGCCTATCGTTCAATTCCCTTCTGCATGACAACACGTGTTGCCTTTGAGAGGAATCAAGAGGCCGCTACCTTGTTTTAAGATTATCTAAAAATTCAGCACATTCTGAGAATGTGTGTGAAATGCAAAGTATTCCCCTATTTACCCCATTTCCATTGATTTGTTACTGATCTTTTTGAAGGACTGCTCTACCCCTCAGTCTAGCATCATCTAAAATATAAAGCGACAACATACAATACACGAGTATAATCCCAACGGACACCTCTTGTTTATCTACCATCATGGCACAATAGGCTCATATTCTAACTACTGTTCTCCTAGCCCCAATGAAACGCAGCGGGGAAATGTGTGTGCGCCATTGTGTCGGCAGATAAACAGGAGACCCACCTGTAAAAGCGATCATCCCGGTAAGGTGTCAGGTCCTCCTTCAGCTCGTTGTAGGCCTCCTGTATCTTCCTACAGAAGTATTTCAGCTCTGTGTACAGAGGGTTTTCCAAGCCGGACGAGTAGTCGGTGTCCATGATTACATCGAGCCGTCTGGCGGCTGAAAATGGCGATGGGGGAAACAAACCTGCAGCCTATAGAGAACCGCACAATGGTCGCTCTGTATTGTGTTACGTCGTTTAATTGAAAATGCAGCCGAAGCTGTTTTGTTTGTGTCGCTTCAAAGAAAGACAAAACAAAAGCTGTTAAAAAAAAATAAGGGAGGGGGAAGGGGGGGCGGAAGCGCATAAAAAACACACGGAAGGGTGGTCACGTGATCAGAGTTCAGCACCATGGACAGAGAAAGAGAGCCGCTTCTAATGACAGCAGGGATCCTACGGACATCAATGTGTCAGTGTTTCGTGGGTGTGTGGCTTCAGAGATGCACAACCCATCAATGCCTGCCTTTACATATTTAGAATTTGATCACATATAGAGCATTTTATTAATACATAATCCCAAATTAGAGTCTAGTTGGGGTGTGGAGAATCCCCAATTTAGCAGCTTTCTATTTTTTGTAATTATCAGTTTCTAAGTCTGTGATTTTGTTTCTCATCGATATGAAGTCAAATTTGTGAGACAAAATAAAAAAAACACTCACAAGTATGACATAAACATACAATATTAAAATCATGAGAAAGTAAGACATAACTGTGTTTCAGGGTCCTGGTATTGTGCATGCTCATTCACTGGCCTGACCTACTGGGACACTTGAATTGAACTGGGCCATTGTTAGAGCTGGTTGTAACCCGGCTGTACCTCAACATGTAAGAGCACCGTCTGTGTTTAGAATTATGATTAAAGGCTTACCTTTTTTGAACGTTTGTGTTCCCCATCAAAGAGCACCTTCATTACACTTGTTTGATCTTCCGAGCTCTCCAGACCTTTTATTTTGAAGGCATAATATTTGCTGTTTGAGACAATAGAGCCACCTTGTGTCAACTCTAGTCCAGTCCAATAGCCGTTTGAACACTGCCATCTCTCAATTCAACAACAAATAATGGATCTATTTAGGAAACAAGACAGCATTTTTCAGAAAACAATGACATTTTATTCAAAAGATGCGTGACATATACAATTATAAAATAATTTACATGGCATGCCTTACTATCCATTCACTATAAACGTTCAGTCACCAAATCAGACTCTTTTCAAGTGTTTTTGTCATTTAAGTCTACATCTACAAATACAAAGCACATACCTTTTCTAAAGAAAAGCCAAATCCTACATTATCTACAACAGGTCATCTCAGGAAATCAGTTCAAAGTGAACCCGTAGCCGAAGTCCACAGGCAACTTCTTACCAGGAACTCAGTGGCTTACACTTGTGAACTTGTGTCAACGATGTTTGTGTATGTGTAAGAAGCCATGACCACACACATTTAAATAGAATAGATTTAACACTGATGGGATCGGTAGACTGCACAGTTGAATACAGACACACCTTGACTTGACAGTTACACTCTACATAACTAGTCTACCAATTACACTAAACTGGGCATTTACTCATTCACATCTTTTCCATCCAATGCAAACTTCACAAAACACAGAAAATCTGACCCCCCCCCTCCCCCTTTTTTGACCCAACCCCATTTTGGGCTACACAAGTTTTTATTAACACAAAGAAATGTTCAGAAAACTCCACAATATACAGTATATATAGATACTATATCTCCTTCAGGAAATAATCTCATAAATAAAATGTACAGAGCAGCAACTGAGATGCTGAACTAAAAGAATGGGATCAAACTGTGGTCAGAATTGACGACAAGGGATTCTCCCCCCCCCCCCCCCCCCCAAAAGAAAATATTGCACAACTGACAAAGAGATGGATATTTTCTTTATGACATGCTCGTGTTGTTTTCATTTTTTAGGATCATAAGAGACTTCTTTTTTCAACCCACATCGCCCCTCTGACAGACATGCATCTGGCTGTGATACAGAAAGATCACGTGAAAAAGTAATAATCTCATCAATTCAGAGACCAAAACAGAGCCGGTCCAAAGTGATCGCTTTTCTTTATATCAAGAGTTACGTTTCACTTCCCTCTAGGCCCATCCCCCCCCCGCCCCCAACTATAAATTTTAGCAAATGCATCTTTTGGCACAAAGGTTAGAGGTGACCCGAGTCACACCTGCCTAATATTACGGCCCTATTTAGATGTGTTTTGCTATCATCTTACACAGATAAAAACTATTTATATATATTTGCCTAATAATTTACTCTTGTCCACGGTCCTATCAGCTGGCTCCGCTCTGTGTCTTCAGTTCAACACAAATACAAGTTGGACTGCCTGAAAAAAGAAAAAAGAAAAAAAGAAACAGCTTTTCAGATTTCAGTGTCAGCTTACTGAATGAACAGATTTCAATAGCTTCGCCCCTCATTGGAGTTCTGATTTCAAAGATTCAGCGACAATGATTTCATCTCAACTGTCAACTTTTCTTTTTGTGGTTGGAGCTGTTGAGTTAAACGGTTCTACAGCGTCGCTCCACACCTGAAATTACACCTAAAACACAGTGAAAACAGGTGCAAACAGACATCCGTCAAAGTCACCCCAAGTCTCTTTACAACATTTACATGTGACCGATATGTATTTACATGACTTCTGAAAAGAGTATGAAATGGCATCGGGGAAATATACAAAAATATTTCCTGTACCTTGCTTATATGTTTAGCGTGGTCTTAAAGAGCAGGGGCAGCGCCCCCCCCCCCCTGCACCCCACCCCAACTACACACTCACTTCACAGAAGTGACAGCAGGTGACAAATCACTTCATGCCAGAGGTTAAGCTGTTCAATCCAGGCCTTGGCGACTTCTTTTGCGCCTGCGTCACCGTATGTAGATATTTCACCAAGTGCAGGACGTATCAGTCAAAGCTATTCGGTACACCCCTTCCACCCAATATTCAAATTCAGCAACCAGTTCTCCCAAATAAAGCAAGTAAGTTGAAAACCATGTTGACAGGGTGTGACGATTGTGTATCACAAACAATGACAATAATGTTAAAATTCATATCTGAATAGATAAGGAACAAAATGTACATATAAATTAATCCATGTAGCAGAGTAACACTTCTTCCTTCAGCGTCCCAGGAAAATATATGGAAAAGATTGCAGTTCAACTTATCTATATTTACTACTTGACCTGCCCCAGTTTTTAACAGTGACACACCTTTGACTACAGTGAAATGTGTGACCTCTTAGTAGTGCTCCTAAATGATGCATATATCTAAGCCTCAATTCCCACCAAGATGGACTGAGAGAGTAACAAAAGGAATGGCAGAGAGCAAAAACAAAAATAACCTCCCACCCTCCACGATGTTGAGTCATTTAATAAAATCCTAAAAGCAAAAGCAGTATAATAAAGTGGGAACTGTTTCACTGAAGTTTGTACAGCAATGGATTTCAGTGCCCAGTAGTACCTGTGCGCTCTCGGAAAAACACAACGGTGATCTCCAGAGTGTGGTTTTCAAGTATTACTGCTGCTTCTTTTGAAAACTGCACCTTATTCTCTCAGTTAACCGATCGGTTATGTCTATAAGCTTCTTCTAGCTAAAGCAGCATTTATTTGCATGACGATTACCAAAGCTCAGCTCTTTGGCCCTACATGCACTGCAAGGTGCCACTGACTGCCAAATGGAGCAGATCGGAGGGCGTCCTTGGCGAATGCAGCAAATGCTTATTGCACCAACTCTAGTGGCAGCATTGTGTAGTGCAGCATGATTGTATCTCTCTCTATAACCAGGGCTGATTTAAGTGTTCTCACCAAAATCAAAGTCTATTAATCTCAAATGAAACAACTGTCCCTTCAACAGATTGCGTTTAAAATCCCAGATAGAACTCAGGGTAAAGAGGGAGGGGACCCCTCATTTGAGGCGTTGAGTAACATTGGCTAAAGCCACTGCAAAGGCCTGCACAGCAGAGAAGGGATACTGAAAGTCCAGGATGTAGGCATTGCCATCAATCCTGCCGAACTGCATCACCTGTGTAGAAAAACAAACAAACAAAAAAAGTGAATACAGAGTGTAGAAGCTACTTTCATCAACATCATATTACTTGTAATGGTCATTTCAGTACACAGATAACATGCAGTGGATGATATTCCTTGAACAAGAGCTCTCTTACCTGTCTGCCCTCCAGTTCAATTTGGAAGTTCTTGGCAGACTCCTGTGTGACGCGCCCACCAAAGTCCAGCTGGTAGACCTGCGTGGCTTCATTCCACAGTGGCTGCTTGTTGGCCATGACGTACACAAAGCCCTGGCTGCCCAGCCCTCGGTCCTCCTTCTCGTTGGCCTTTCGACACTTGATCTCGTCCAGCTCACTGGCAGCCCTCATGTTCCTCTTGGTCTTCCAACCCTTCTTACCACTCTGGCACTGATTGAGCAGCTCATCTCCACTGATGAACAGCTCTGGCTCACTTTCTGAACTGTCTTGGAACTCGCTATTGGCAGTAGCTTTATTCAGCTTCTTGGTCTTCAACTGCTGCTCTTTCTGTCCCTTAAGCTTCTTCTTGTCCCTTCCTCCCAGCCGCGGACTTGAGATGAGTGAGTTGAAATCACCCAAAGCTCGGCCCTCCTTTTTCAATTTGCTCCCTTCAGCCAAAGGTGGCACGTTAGCCTCCTCAGCGCGCCCATCAACCCGCTTGCGGTTCTTCTTGCTGAACTTCTCGGACCGCTGTGGGACGGGGCTCTCAGTCAAGGAGAGTACCTCCTGAAAACCTTCCCCAGCCTCTGCCATGGCCTCTTGTAATCCTCCATGGCTCTGCAGCTCTGCTGGTGGTGGCGGTGGGGGTGGTGGTGGAGGAGGCGGCGGCGAAAGGACCTTTTTGTCTATGGCCATGTGGGAGGCTTTGGGTGGTAGTGGCACTGCAGGACTGGGCATAGGCGGGCAAGAATTATAGGTACCCCAAGGAGTGTGAAGGGAAATAGGGGGAATGGGGAGCCCGGAACAAGCACTTCCTCCTGGATACATGGGTGGGCAACAGGCTAGGTTTGCAAGGTTTGCAGTGTAACCAGGCGGTAATACAAGGGTTGCCTCCTGTTGTGAGAAGGGTACAGGTGCCACCATCTCCTTTGGGGAAGAGCAGGGGCATGGTGACCCCGGCATGGGCTGTAGCTGGGCTCCAGAATAGGCAGTTGTTGGAGGGTACTGGAGAGAGATTTGGTAGCCTGCAGCTGCTGCAGCAGCTTGAAATGATGCAGCACTTGGGCTGGTGGGGGACTTTGGAGAAAGGACAAAAGGCAGCCTGGACAGATCCAAGTGCTGAGCTGGGCTAAGAATAAGTGGGGGTGGTTTGTGGGGTCCGGGGGGTCCGGTGGGATTCAGCGCTGCTGTCCGTTCCTGAGGAACCCACACCTCCTCCGTGGCAGCTGGGTCCCACTGATAGGGAGGTGGGCGTTTGACAACCAGCCCTGGTGCATCATTTCCTCCTAGCGCCAGATTCCTCAGTGACTGGTTCAGGCTTTCATCCTCACTAAATGCTGAATTTACATAATCACCCCTGTCTCTGTTACTTCCTCCTCCTGCTGCTGAAGAACCAGATCCTTCAAGAGCGCTCAGCAGGCTGTAAGAGGACTGGGAGGCCAGAGGAGTAGTGCTGTTGGAGTGAACAATAACTGTGCTGTGTGGCGCCCCATTCCCTGGAGGGAAATCCTGTCTGATAATAGTTCCTCCTGCTATTCCGTTAGTGCTCCCTGGGGCAGTGCTTCCAACACTAGATCCACTGCTACACTGACTGCAGGTGTATAAGGCTGTTGGCACCCTCTGCTGGAACGAGGCTGCTAGTGCACTATTATTTTTAGCCTTAGGAGGCAATGGTCTGGGCGGCTCCAGCATCTGGGAAACTTTGAGAGCGGCCTCTCGGCTGTTCCTCCTGAGAGTGGCATGGATCAGACTGCTGTCAAGCCTCTGTCCAGGGTTCCTGCCGACAGCGCTGTTCTGATTGGCTGGGTCAGGGTATGGGGGCGGGTCTCCACTGGGTATGGAATAGCGAGGTGCAGTGAGTCTGTTGAGTGTTGCAGAGGTGTAGGGAAGCTGGATCTTCTTGTCTTGTGAGGCGGAGGATGAGGAGGAGGAGGAGGTGACCCTGAGAGTGGCAGAGCTGCCAGGTCCCTGGAGTGTGTAAACATTCTGATTGCAGACAAGGCGCGTTCGAGGACGACATACTTCCTCCACATTCCCACTGCTGTCAAACGTCGTTATCCTCTCATATCCCAGTGGTGTGGGGTACTGCGCTTGCTGCTGACCTGAAGGATAAAGTGATAACTCTCCCTTCTTCAGACAAAGGTCCCCAGGGGGAGGAGTCCCACTGGTGCTCCCTCCTGTTCCAGATGCAGCATTGGAGGCTGCAGCGGCGGCTGATGCTGCAGCAGCAGCAGCCGCCGCTGCAGCCACTGCGGCAGCCACTGTCCCAGGGTAAGGGGGTGGGGGGTTCATCTTGCTGAGCTCTAGAGGGGCACTGAACACCACTGTATCACCCTCAGCCAGCTGTGGAGTTGACCGAGTGGTTTTGATTTTCAGTAGGTGCTCATGTTCACCCCCCACTGCTCTCTCAAGCAGTAATTCCGCAGGTGGATGAGGGATCTGTATCTGCAGCGCCCCCTGCTGGAGCACAGATGACATAGAAGGAACAGGGATTTGAATCTGAAACTGCTGCTGCTGATGTTGATGGTGCTGCTGCTGTTGTTGTTGTTGCATCTGATGCTGCTGCTGTGTTTGCTGTTGATGTATTTGTTGCTGCAGTTGGTGTTGAATTTGTTGATGCTGCTGTTGTAGTTGTTGCTGTTGTTGTATGTGCTGCTGGAGCTGATGTTGATGCTGCTGCTGCATGTGTTGGAGCTGCTGCTGAATGTGCTGTTGCTGAAGCTGCTGCTGCTGTTGTAAGTGTTGGTGCTGGAGTATCTGCTGCTGCTGCTGTTGGAGTTGCTGTTGGTGCTGAAGCTGTTGGTGCTGGTGCTGAATATGTTGTTGGTGTTGTAGTAGTTGTTGTTGCTGCTGCTGCTGCTGCTGTTGTTGATGGTGGTGGCTTGGCTGTTGTTGCGGTTGTTGTGAAGGATGATGAGAAGGTGGGGGTCCCACCATTAGGCGACTCATTTCTAGTCCCCCAAAGATGACCTGACCAGGATTGGTGTACCTGGTGGGAACTGTGTACTGGGCTGTCAGGATGGTGTCCTGGCTTTGGTCTGACCCACCAGCAGAGGCCCCAGCAGGGGTGGCTGTGGGATTCGTTAGGACATCCAGCTGAACATTTTGATTGGCTAGAAGTGACTGGACCAGTCCAATGCTTTGGGCGGGGGACATGGCCTGGGCGGGACTATGGATGGGGGCAATAGGTATGTTGACCGTGCAGGGCGGGTTGTCATCGGTGCTACCAGCAGGGCCCGTGACGGGCAGGTCGTCTTCATCCTCACTGAAGACATTGGGGCTGAAGACGGGCAGATTGATGTAGTCCATAGAGACTTTACGCACCTCTGGCAGGTAGATGGTCATCTGTCTGGGCTGTAGATGGAGGAGGCTTGTCTTATAGATGACTGAGGGGAGAGAGACAGAGTATGAATTATAACAATAAAGACAATTCACAAATGGGACAAATTAAAATGACATCTATTTATTATTTCATGCTAATCGCTAATGGAGAAGTTGTTGAGGTTACCTGCACCAAGATTAGTTGGCAAGAATGCGGAGAGTCCCACAATCTTAAACTTTGTTCCCCAAATATTGGATGTGACCTGAGCAAGGTAATTTTGCTACAAGACAGGAACAAAGATAATATTATTACTTATAAAAACATTCAAAATAATTGACAGAATACATATCTAATAGAGAAATGTGTGAGCTTATCATCAAACAAGAAGAAAATACTGAATTCAGCTGTGTTACCTGAGTGATGTCATCTAGAGGAAACTCCCTCCGTGTTAGACTCGGTGACCCAATTGAGGGTTTTCGTATAGGTAACCGCGGTGACCTGGATATCTCTTGTGTAGTGCGAGATAGTTTGGGCGATTTTCTGGGATCAATGTTGATCCTGTTGGTAAAGGGACAAACTAAGTCTCTACAGAGAAGGTAGCAAATACAAAAACAAGGTTTAGGCATGCAGTGAACCAATAAACAAGTGTAAAACATTCCAGTGCACATTCATGTTCAGGGTTGATAATATAGGAACGCAGGTTAAGAGTTAAATAACTGCCGGGATGCCACACTATTGACACAGAAGCACCTAAACAAACACAGAATAACTGGGTATCATGTGGGAAATGTTTTTAAAGAATTGAAATGGCGACAAAAATAGCTTCCTTATTCAATCTGACTAAATATGCAAAGCAAACATTGACTTGATTTATGTATTAATGTGTTCATTTCACACAGACCACTGGCTGCTATGTCCCATATAAATAAAGGAAATGCAGTTAAAGATGGCATGCTACAGTACACACAGGTCAGGTGTCTGGTTACCTGGGCAGTTTGGGGGATTTGCTACCCCTGGATATCTTTGGAGACTTCTTGCCAACCCAGTCATCACTCAGCTCAATGTCACTGGAGTCTGAGCAGTTACAGCTGTCGATCATGGCAGTAATCAGACTGTTGCCGTACATCTCATCTGAGGAGAGAAAACAAGATGGCAGATGGAAAGAATGTGTCAGTTTAGAGTAAATATATTGGAAATGTGTAGATCTCAAGATAAAGTTTACTATTGTGCATTATTTCTTCTCTCGTTTACAATGATGCAGCAAACCGATGCCACCTTGATGCTAAAAATCATACTTTGATTCTGGATAAAATGTTTATAATATTGCTGTCTCAAAGGGTATTATCCCGAGGACTAAATAAAGTTGGCATTGCAGGAAGTCTTTTTTAACAACTTAGAGCCAGGCACCTTCATGTTGTTTAAAAACATGATGGCAGCAGCAATGTTCACCCATTTCTACAGATAAACATTTAGACCCATTCAGTGCAAACCCTATTTTCAGTAGTCTCAATTCTTCCCTTTTTCCTCATTCATATGGAGTCTGAACCACTGCTGCTCCAGTTTAGGTCCAGCTAATTTATTTGATGGGCATTAAAGTGTGAATGGGCTGGAACCATTTCATGGCTGGCTTCATTTATCACTGTGTGGGCAGGGTGCGGGTTGATTTATGAGAAACCCAGGGGCCATCAGAGCCCCCATTAAGCAGCTTTTAATTAACATGGGCCCAGTCTGCCCTATGTGACTAAAACATACTCGCTCTCCGAGTGCCAACTCAAGAATACTCAAATAACTGGAAAAGCACTGGAGCAGGAAAACGTGTCTATAAGGAATACATTTAGCAGTTCTGTTTGAATCGTTACGAACAGTAAAACATATACTGGATGTATGTTATGATTTAAACACATAATCATGATTATTATCAAAAACATAGAAAAATAAAATTGGTTCTTGAACATCTTTTAAATCCAAGTCAGTTTTACAGAAGGCAGTAATAGCTCACTGAACAAGGACATGGGAGTAACACCTTTAAAATACTTTAACGTTATGCAAGTTAAAGTATTTAAATGGAAAGAAATGATTAAAGAAAAATAGAAAACATATTGGAATATAAACTGTTATATCTGCTGAGTCAACACATGTTGGAATGATTTAAAACAAAAAACACACTTTTCTGAACGCCCCCCGTTGAGAAAAGCTATTTTAACTCGTACACTCTAATCAGGCAACATGTTAACTGGTGTTTTGTTTTTGTTCGGTGAGGTTGCCAAAATGGAGGAACTTTAGTTTTACCTGTTTTCCCATCTGTCTTGGGGTCCATAATGACAAACTCTGGACGCAGTTTACTTATTCGACGACCTTTGAGGATCGGCACCAGCCCTCCGAGGTACTCCAGGTAAAGAGTGTAGCACGGCCCCCCCACCTCGGGGTTATCTTCCGTACGCTTCATGGTACAGTGCAGACGCTCGTTTCCAGCTGTTGGGTAGCTCACAAAATCACGCATGTTGTTGGGATCAGGGATGGGGGGCTGGAAGACAAAACATGAGTTTGCAGTTTAGCTGAAATTGTCGTGTTAGCATGAGCTAAAATGTACTGCTGTATACGTTTGTTATGCTTAGCTTTGGAGAGCAGTCTAATCTCAGAAAGCTATGAAAGCAATGCTGCGCATAAAGTAAACTAAAGCCCTCCTGTTCTTTGTTACCTTGATGGTTGGGACAAAAGCAGTTGTGACGTAAGAACAGAGGCGGGAAGGCATGGTGAGCTTGGCAACGTCTTTCTCCTCCTTCACTGCTGTGGCGATGCCCTGCTGGCAGAGTAGCTGCAGGTTGGCGACGCGGTGCTCCACTCGCACCACGTAGAGCGCCGAGCCACACGCCAAGAACAGACGAGAGTCCCGGTGACCCCAACACAGCGTAGTGATGGGGCGCTGCAGGGCGACAGAGGAGATGCATTGGAGAGCGGGATGAGATTGTTTTGCCACATTTATTAGATTCTGCACTACATCCTTCCACAATGTTAATGTCCAGCATGAAATATGGGTCGATGTTAAGGTTTCTGACTGTTATAGTCTTTACTGAACTTGGATTTTTAAAGTACATTTCTTAGAGCGAATTCTGAGAAAAGCAGTCTTCTGCAATACAAATAAGCATCTTAAGTTTGTGTTGTTTACAGCAGTCAAGTTTCTAAATTGACTTTATGTTAGTCTATTACTTTACTACAAACTTGACAAAGAGCCCAATTTAACTGTCTTTTCTAGGTTTTCTAGTGACATCTTAGGTCTTCAAATACATATTGAGTCTCATCACTGGAGGAAGGGAAATACAATACATACAATTCTACGTTGACAGACTACTCGTTAGCCAGGTTTGACCCTGTTACAGTTGATCACCTGTGCTGGTGTGTCCAGTGTGTAGATGTGTTCACCCCGAACGTTGTAGAACTTAACGAGTGCGTTCCTGGTGGTGGGAAGACAGGAGGGCTCGTTGGAGAGGACGGTCCTCTCCATCCCCGCCACTGCAAGGAGGTCCCCCTGCGAGCACCACTGGACCACCACATCTGCAGCACAAAGTAACCAAAATGTCATGCAGAATTTACATTTGGAGGCAATTTAGACAAAGTTGCTGGAACACTTGGGCGTGCATTAATTATAAGATACCCACACACCTTTCAGACCGGTGCGGATGAGGGTGGGAGTGAGGTCGTCATAGTTGTTCATCAGGCTGATGTCTCCAGAAGTGAAGCTGACTGTTAACAGTGGTTTCTGGCTGTACACTGGGAAGAGACACAAGTACAACACAAACACTGTAAACAGGCAATGTGAGGTGTGTGACAGTTTAAAGTACACGGTATAATCTGTAAATAAAGAAATACACCTTTTCAGTGTAGTGGATAGTGGATGTCAATCAATGTCTATCCAGGAAAGACTAGTGTTAAAATGATACACACCTGTGCGCTGAATAAAATGCAATAATTCATTCTACATTAACATTATCTTGGGGTTTAACTTTGTTTGACAAAACAGAGAGTAAGTTACATTACTTATTACATCCACAATCTACAGTTACTACTTCTCATTAGTAATCAGTTCAAAATGGGGTTTTGCATTAAATGAGATGTATGGTGCTGCTGTAAATGCAGTGTGTTGTGCTGTGCAGTGCAGTGATAATGGGTCATCATCATATATCATGATAGAGAGATCTGGCAGGAGGAGGAATAGGCGGTCTAGTGTCTCAGTCGGGTTGTCGACTTGAGAGCTAATTTCTATCGGGGCCAATCAATTACTATTGACCGGTTAAATTAGTGAGTTAGAGCATAATCAGTGTTCCAGCTAAGGCAAGCACTTTACAGCTTTACCGCGTGGCCTGCGGGGAAGTGAGGGAGAAAAGAAAAAAATAGCACAGCAGGAGGAGGACGGACCCTCACCACTACAGCCTTAGCAACTGGGACTAATTAGGCTCAAGAGAAAAAAGGAGGCAAAAAGACAAAACAGGAACCAATAAAAACGAGGCGGTGAGAGCAGCAAGAATGTGGGGAAAGCGAACCACATAACAACTCTTCTCTTGGTTGGCTGCTCACGTCCCAGTGCAGCAGATACACACTGGTCATCTACATGTTGGACAGTGAACTCACCAGATACACTCAGGCTCACCGGTAACTGTTCTTAATTACTACCATTGTAAATGTCTGTAGGCCGTTAGCACAGGAAGGCACAAAAAAAAAAAAATAGAAACGCTGACATGACCTGCAAATATTTGAATTATGACATTCTGAACACAAGTTCATTGGAGGAAAAAGTGGGATGCAAGTGTTTATCTTGCAACGTTTTTTTTTTGTTCTCACTCTCCTAATGCTAAAGATAGTGTGCAGTCAACTGTGTCAACGCAGCACACAAGTACAAGGGCTCCATCATTGACATTGCAGGTAAAATTTTTATGGGGTAGTCCTGGGGGATTTGGGTTAAAGATGGCGCCATTGAGAATACAGTGAGGACAGATTTACACATTAATTGCACAACTGTACAAACAGCTGGTGTTGTTATTGTACATTTTAAAGAGATGCTTATCGCATCTTCATTCATGATTCATTTCCTTTTCCAGGTTTTCTGGGTATAGGCTGCGATTGTCCACTTGAGTATACCGTCAGTGTGTCGTACGTGAAGAGTCTAGTAATGCACACCGTTACACTGCGATATCTGCCGCTGGTATGACAGGTGTCTGAACGCTGTCTTGCACTACGGCTACAACACCAGTGTGTCTGTTCACACCTGATAAAAGTAAGAAAATATAATATTTTGTAAATTTATTTTTATAGCCAAATAAATCAACTTTTTTCCCCACTACAAAAGTTCTGTATCTGTAAAACATGATATTAGTTACAATACATCTGACAACATGACGGCTTCAAGGCCATAAAATAATCTAAATAAAGTATGTAATAAAGCGTCCTTATAAAAGTGTTTTGTAAAAGTGTGTGAGAGGGAGTTAAATAGAATACAATAGTTGTTTAAATGCTTCAAAGAACAGGAGGAGATCGACCTATGTGTTAGTAACATTTTGCCTGTGTAATCAAATTCTTATACAAAATATTACTGGGGCCACCACAGAAACATTTAATATCCAGGGATTCACATTATAGACATCACCGACTATATATCCCTGTACATGTGTAATGTGTGCACATGATTAGGATGGCACTACCTCCCGGTATGACAACAGCTACTGCAGCATTCAGAGCAAACAGGAGGTAGAGTGGCAACGTCAGCTCAATCCTCCTCCTCCTCCTCCTCCTCCTCCTCCTCAAACTCTTGCCCTCCATCTTTTCAACGCAGCCCCCCCCACCCACCTTCCATTTGGTCACACTCTTTTGTTTTAATGCGTCTCTCCCTCCCCGTCTTCACCGCTGGCAGAGAAGTGGAAAATCGTTGAATAGTCACCTTCCCACTTCTGAAGCTTCATTAAATGTCTCTCATCGCCCGTGAGATCAGCATCACAAATGACTTATCCTTCTAATGACTTATCCTTCTAATGACTTATCCTTCCAACTATAAGCTTCAATTCACACATTTTCCACTTTAGTCCAATAGTATACTCCAGACAAAATAGAAGTTTGGTGCCTTATTCAAGAACAGAGCATACAACCCTGTTTTCTCAAGAAAGACATCCAAACATCAAAAAGACAGTCAAAAGTGCAGCGTGTTGAGACGTATGCAGCTTTGTCTTTTACATGTCCTTCATAGATATGGTCCTCATGTTTATCTAATCACTTGACAGAGAACCCAGGCACCGTTTATGTGTTTCAGAGTATGAAATATTCATGGGAATACCAGGGGGCCGAGGTTGCTATTGACGACATAGCGCAGACCTACTAGCCATAACTTGTTTCTCCACCTGGTGCCCCCAACTTTGGAAATCTCTCCCCCTCCCGAAGGACTAAGAGCATGAGGACGAATTGATGGCGCAGTAAAAGATGGAGGTAAAAGGTGGGCGGAGCTAGAAGCTAACAGATGGTCCCACATCTGCACCGAGGTACCTACGTATGAAACAGCTGAACTACTCCAGCTCTCCACTAAAGTCCTTATAGCCGCAACTCCTTACCAGCTAAACCCGTTTATCTCCAGTTCTTCATCAGATTATACACTTACATCAGGTCTCATCGTGGCATTTTTGTTGTGTGTCTGAAGACGCCACAAAGAGCCGTCTATTCATATCTAACCCCAAGATGCTTACCTTGCGGTGGGGAGTAGTCGTCAGAGTCTGTGTCGCTCTCACTGCTGTCCTCCACCAGGAAACTGGGATAGTTCCAGGACATACCGACGATGCCATCCGACTCATGCAGCAGAATGTGGGCCAGCATGCGCCCATGGCAGTCCATCACTATCACCTGTCCATCTGCAGTACCAAACAACACCTAGAGAGAAATAGTCGAGGGTTATTAGGGAGAAGAAGAAAGAGACAAAACAACAAGACATTTCACTGGGACAGAAGACAGGCACACTTAGAAATAGACACGGAGATGACGGATAGAGAGCAAAGAAAGCCGGAAGAAATGCATATCACACGGAAAATAACTGGTAAATGGGATGAAGGCGATGAACAAAGGCAGAGACGCATCCAGAGACAGAGTTTAATGATGTCTAACCTGAGCTGACAACTTAACAGCATGAAAGCAAATACATAGATAGCCTCACAAAACATTCAAGACAGAGAACGGTTGCTGTCACTCAGAGGATCTCCCTCAGGGCCCGTCTCTGCCTTCCGAGGGACAAGTCCACATACATAAAAGTGGAAAATAACAACCGGAAACTTCTACGTCTATTAGCATTCAAAGGCTGGCACAGCGCTAAGCGGACACGTTGCACCCGTCACAGTTCTGTGGGACGTGCGTGTTTGTGTGTGTTACCTGCTGGTCATCGGGGGTCCAGATACCACAAGAGATCTGGCTTTCCAGGTTGATCTCAGAGGACCAGTGTCTCTGCCCGCTGACGGATCCCACCAGTACAAAGCCATCCCGGTAGGAGATAAGAGCCTGGGTACCATCATGGGACCAGGTGAAGTCACTCACCTACAGAGCACCGGACACATCAGTTGTTAGCAATTAACTAATACCTATTCTGTAAAGCAAACACTGTCAAATGTCATGAGATATCTATTTAGCACAAGTGAGAAACTGGTCTTCATGAACAGTGTTCAAGTATTTTAGGTGCTCTCAATATCTAATGATGGCAAAGATGAGAATTTAAAAACACGAGATGTTAAGAGGAGAACCGCCTTTAGGATCCGCTAGCAAGGCATTTACACTTGTCACTAGTGTTTTCCCAGTATTGTGACCAGTGCTGTCAGAATACCACATGATAAGGTAAATGACAATACATGCCCTCCTGCAGACTGTTAATACTGAAAGGGTCTCGCTCAACTGAAATAATGACTCTGCTAATGTCAGTATAAAATGAATACTTGTATGAAATAAAATCTTAACCTCAAAGGGGCCATTTCAAACTGTATAGGCCATGTGTTTAAAGAGAGAAGCTATTGTTCAGACTGTCATCTACCAACTAGCTTGATCATAAAATAATAAGTTGCCGTCACAATGTGTCAGACGCAGCTCAGCAGATGCCAGTGGTTGATGGATCAGTCCTACCATTTGTACCTCGCTTTGCAGTTATCATCAAAATCAGCAAGTGGAATGTCTGGGAGGTTTTCCCAGTTAACGGTATTCAGGAAACGGTAATGGAAAGAGACGGTAAAACTAGCTCCCCGTGTTGTTTTACTGGATGAGTATGTACTAGTCATTACAGCAAGATCTGACTTCAAAATAAAACCGACCCTCCACCCTCCTCCGTCTGTCAATAATAAATAAATACCACCCAGAATATTGATATATTATTTATAAGTCACTTCGCCCAGCCCTAATTCAATGTCAAAGTAAAAATGCAGTTTTTAAATTAGTGATTTAGTTCATGTCCCATTTCTGTGTAGTGTATTTTACCTGCGCTCCACGGTCATTGACCAGCTCCACGGACCAGCGGCCTTCATACTGGATCCAAACAAAGATCCCTCCGTCTGTATCACAGGTGGCCAGTTTCTGGAAGGGCTCGTTCCATCGCACCAAGACCACCTTCAAGACAAAATAAACAAGGGAAGGAAAAAAAAAAAAAAAAAAAAGAAAAGGGGACAAAAGAATTTAGCAGTGGCCTTCCTTTGACACAGCTTTGCTCCTTTAACTACAACAGATAATGAGAGTTGATCAACAACACCATGTCTTGTCAGAGTGTCCTTGATCAAAACTCTGAACTCTTGTCTGCACACTCGCCGCAAGTCGCTCCAAATTGGGGCATCAGCTGAAACGCCTCAAATCCAGAAAGCAAAAACCAAGTTCCCACATTTCAATGAGCTAAATTTAGCATTGAACCAGATAAAAATATATATCAAAGTGGGTCAACCTCATTTTGAAAAAGTTGCAAAGGAGCTGCTAATATCCTGAATATTACAAACAATGAGATTCATGTGTTGCCAAACCAGACCACACGTATAACATGCATTTCTGAGAGTTCCTCCTTGTTTGGGACTTAATACTTTCTGATGAATACTTTCTGATGTTGTGCATCTTTCATGCACAACTTATGTCTCGATCATAATTTTATAGAAAGCATTTAGTTTGTAACTAAAGGGAAATGTAATCTAAAAGAGAAGGTGCACTGATGCATGAACGTCCCTACAGACAACACTATATTGTGGGCATATAGTAAACTGTATAGCCTCTAACACAGAAACATGGGTTTCTGCATTGGCCCCAGAGGTAGCTATAGACACGGATGGTCATTTGCCTAAGAAATGAGTTGCAGGGGAAGAAGTTTGGATCAGCGGCAGAGAACAGTATAAATCAAACTGTCCATAATCTCTCTTTGTCAGCGTCATCCATCTCTAAGGCACCCATTACGGTCTCCATCCTACCCCCTCTCCCTGTGTGTCTATCTGCCTGGTCTTTTATAGCGTGACTCAGCCTATTCCCTGCTGAATAATCCGAAACAGAGAGCAGCTCTGCTCTTGCTGAGTGAAGCACGTGGGCTGTACAGGCTGAAACACTCAACACAGGGAAGGTTTTACCGGGGCTTACGCTCTCTGAGTGCAAGTCCAACAGATCAGTGGCTGAGAGTTGGCTAAGCCACCCAGTCTTGCTCTTCCCCCCCCCCCCCCCAACAACACCATCCCCCTCCTCACCCCTGAGACAAACACACAGTCCCATCTGTCCATGCTCCAGTTGAACAGGTGTTATTAATTAATAATCAAATGTTCAGACTACATTTCTGTTTTTGTGTCTGAGAAGAGAAAGTTACAGAAAAAAAACAAAGTAAACAATAATATTCCCTCAATATGCCCGTCAATCAGGCCGGACTGGTCTGTCTACAAATAAATAAACTTTGAAACCTGAAGAAAGACAAATTCACAACCGATATTGTCATGGTGCGAAAAGAGGACACTGACAGCACACGGACAGACAAGACAGAGCAGCGCAACAGTTATTCACACCATCAGGGGGAAAGTGGGAAATACACACAAATCTGTCATATTGTAATTTATTCCCATGCATGCTGATCAAGGTAATCTCAGTCAGCGGCTTTTTTTGCTGCAGCACAGCGTCTCTACTCGGGCTGAACCAAATGTCTTCTTTTTTTCCCACATTCAAAACATACTGAGGTTTTGAATGAAGCTGTGAATGTCTGGTGTGGGAAGCCGTCAGAGCGCTCTGAAAAAAAAGACACCGGCGCTATATAACACGATATAGACACTCAGCCCAAGTTAATAGTAATAATAATAATAATAATAACGTTATAAATGAAGCTTTGGGGACTTTAACATGGGCATCTATGGAGATTGACTCACTTTTAGAGCCAGCCTAAAGTATTTATTTGAAGAACTGCAGTTCTTGGCCACTTGCTTTCGCTGTGCACATGCAGGCAGGACTGTCGCTAAGAAACTTAGTCACGATATGCTGATGCTTGGTTTTCATAAAACCCTCAATCTAACTTATCTAAACTAGTGCTTTTGGCTGTTTCTTGATGAAATCCAAGAGGTTAGGTGGCATCGAAATATCTATGAGATATATATATATATATATATATATATATATATATAATATCTTGAGTGTATATCGAAGAAAGCTACCCAATAAACACAAATTAGCAAAAAGAAAAAAAAGTGGATCAATTTACTCCTGAAAATAATAGCTCAGGAAAATGTGTGGCCCCAGGCCCTTAACTTTCTCCAGTTGTTGGGCATGTGCCAGAGTATTAACACACACAACACATCACCTGCCCATGAGACTCCAATGTCGGGAAAACAGGAAACAAATTGTCTGACGCCAGGCTGGAGTTAGTTTAATAATCACCAGAATGTGGTGGAAGAAATCCCAGGTAGCTTTCGTCCTGGTTTTACGGTAAGTTATATAGTAAGCAATTTTCAGTTCACTGTACATGAGTAATGCTCCTATAAATAAAGTTCAAACAGGGAACATTCATGAGTAGAAGTTGTTTCTATGCAATAGCAGCAACAATGCTGAGGTAACTCCTGTTACCAATCACATGTATTCTGTAGGGGTTGTCAACAATTCCCCACCAGCCACCGCCTTGTGCATCGTTAAATGTCTGCAGTGATAAAAGACGGGGTTATCCTAGGTGAACTTAAAGTGATCCGTCTCACACAAACATGTTTATATGAATACACCATGTGCAGCCCTCCAGCGTAATGAGCGAACAGTAGGATTCATCGCTCTCCTGGCCCCGCTCCCTCAGCAATAAGGTGTCCTGTGAGCCAGATTTACTGTGTTTTCACTCCCAATCCCAGTGGTATGAATCCTAATGTTGCATCTGTAGGTGTGTCTCAGCTGGCAAACTGCAGGGAGGAGGACACAACGAGACCCGGCCCGTTGCAGGTCCGCTGCCATTTCATTGTGATGTGAATAGACCATAATCACGGACCTTTAAAAAAAAACAAAAAAAAACGGCCTTCCATCCATCATTCAGCCACAGCAGTCACCTGATGCAGCTTACAGTGCTCGGTTGGTCACAAAGCTGACCAGCTTCAGCCGTAGTACTGTCAAAGAGAAGACATTTCCATGCTCAAGGATCTCATTGGGGGACTACAGATCAGTGTTGTTACTCCACTCGTGCACGGTCTGCAACCTCTGGTGAGCTAAACGGATTTTCCGGATGGTATTATACAACCTGACGCAGCTCCAGCCAGTGTATACATGAGGCTTTAGATGAGGTAGGAGCTCCAGTTTGCATAATTCTAACATCATTCATACACTGTGCATAAACTAACAAAAAAGTGCCAAAATGAAAAAAAGAGACAAAATTAGCATAAGGTTCACACATGCTGTGTCTTGCATGTGTGCACACTTATCTGCAGCCTCATGGAGGTGAGAATACTGTGTGTGTGTGTGTGTGTAAATTTAGCTCAGCGTGGAGATTAGTGTGAGCTGGTCAGGCATCCTGCGAGGGGGACAGCTGAGCTGTGACGCAGCGATCTGGGAGATCAGACATCACATGGAGACAGACGGGATCAGAGTGAGGAGCCACAGGACAGCGAGGGGCCAGAGGGATCACGGGCAGGAAAGGAACAAACACGCAGATCTTCATCGGTTATCATTTGCTGCATGGTCAAAGACAAGTACCGACACAAATGAACCGCTATGCAGCAGTTGATTGATGCCCGTGTGCTCCAGGCCCATTCAAAGTACCTTAAAATTAAATATAACACAATTTGACATTTCAAGAGTGCAGCGTGACTGAAAAAGCCTTGATTGGCCAGAATCGGATGATTTCCAGCTTGACCAAGTTTACACGCATGCGCCGCAAGATGGTTCAGGTCGTGTCCACAGCGGCTCAGACAGTAAACTATACTCTCAGCCACACACACATTGTTGCCAACTTACCGACTTTTTCACTAGAATTAGGGGCTTTTCTATAAACGCAACTAATTTAGAACATCAGGGAAACCGCGATTCATATATTAAAATATATTATATTGTAAAAATCCTTCCCCTGCATGCTGCTCAGAGTAATCCAGTGATTATGTATGCCTTCATTTATAGATCTTAGAATGAAAAGAAAGAAAGAAAGAAAGTCGCAATCGGCACATTTGACTTTTCTTTCAAATCTGAATCCGCGAAGAAAATTGCAATCGGTGCATCTCAGCTATAGTCACATGCTCCAAGCCAGGCAAACCACTACCTAGAGAAGAGGAGACTACATGTTTACGATACTTTAATACTGCCCCTTGGCCCGTGCATGGCCATTGACAACTTCTCCTTGTGAAGTTGGCAGCGTCTTCCCTCCTGCAGCGCCGTGTTGTCGTCACTGCAGCCCTGGCCTCTTGCTGGGACTTGAGAGACGGGGAGCTGAGCTGACCCCAACAACTTCACCGAGAAGACCAAATCAAATCAAGGGACAGCTTTGGGTTACATCGGAGTCAGCAGAAGTGAGAGGACACTGATGGTGCAGCGGCACAGTGGCGCAGTCGTGAGCACTCGGGTCCAGGGCAGCACTGGTCCCTGGCACGAAGGAGTTGTACATTTATTTTTTTTTAGCAAGAAGCTTAAGGATGAGTAGGCTGGACTGGTGGAATACGACCACAATGCTTCAAAAGTATAGCTTAAGATCGTTTTGTCACATCTATACCTATGTGACACTGCATACTGTTAGATGAAACTACACATGCAGTACACATGCTTGAAGTAAAGCAAGGGTTTATAATATAAATAAGCCAGAAAATGTGTCATAGTTACAATTATTATAAAAGAACGTAGTACAGTTCAGTTTAGCCTTTATCGTCCCATATTGGAAATTTGGATTGCAGGACTACAATAACAGTTGAAACAACACAGACTTATCGATTTAAAAAACATAAATTAGAGAAAGTAAAATACCATTTCTAAAAAACACTTGGTTCCACGCTTGACTAATGAGTGAAGAATTATTGGAAAGTCAAGACCATAAACAATAAAATCTGATTCAGCACAACCGAGCAGGAAGGAGAGGCTCTTCCCTTTCTCTGTACAACCCCCCTCTACCACCCCCTCTGATTCTGGGTCTGACATGATATTAAATCAGACGCAAAACTCAATTAAAGAAGCGCTGCGTTGTGCCGATACAAAAAGCAAGGAAGCCAGCATGGGACGAAGTAAATGCCCGGAGTGATTTGCAGCGTGAAGGAAAGGGCGGCGGGACCTTCGGCAGAGGTTGAATCTGAAATGTTTACGAGTGGAGCAAGCGTGCGATAAGTTATAAAACCTCAATCAATACCAATATCCGATAATAGCATTTACATTGCTTATCACTGGGTGTGAACGATGCAAAGATTTTAAAAAGTAGCAACGGGAAAACAGTTACATGCTTGAAAATCTTGTGATTCATTATTTAATGTTTGCAGAACATTTGATTGTATTTTCTCCCTACACGTTCTTTGAAGATGAATAAAACGATAATTATACGCTCTTTACTGTATACCCCGACTACAAACACCACTCATAGCAAGAAGAACCTGCACCGTCCAGGCCACGCTGTCTCTCTTGGAAATGTTCTAGCGAGCAGACAAGTCCACCTGGATGTGAGGGAGCAGCCGAGCCCGAGTGTTATGCTACGTGTCCTCTCCGAGGATGGATTAGCCCACTAAACCCATTTCCACTAAGCACATTTGGTGAGACCATTTTAATGCGGTGAATGGGTCGTGTACTCAGGGCTTCTGATGTCAAGAGGCCAGACGAAGAGAGAGCAGAAGAAAGTGCTCTAAAGGAATTTGTGTAAAGGTGGGATAGTGACCGGCACAGGGGATTAGGCCATGATGGAGGACAGGAGGAGGACTGAGCTGTGGTGCAGAAGGAGGAACTACTTAGGCGGTGTGACGAGACACAAGTGTCTGGACACAGGTGGTGATGGAGATGAGTGAAACTGAAATGCAGCACAGCCCATTAAAAGTGACAACTTTCCTCTGACTTTCCTCTGCTTGTACAGCAGGAACAATGATGCAGCATTATTCCTGTCATGCAATCCATTATTATGGTCTGTAAACAAGTCTGAGCAGACATGTTAGTTGTACTGCACCACAGAAGTCAAACTCTTCCTCCTCCCTGCCCACAGAAAACAACTGTGCATGTCCCAGATCAGTGCTGGTTCTCGAACAGGCCATCGAAACAGACTTATTTATGAGGTTCCGTCAGGAGACAACTTTTTAATGTATGAAAACGTCACACAGCACACCAAGACACGGTGGTGGGGTTCATCTGAGATTGGGATTCCCTCAGTGAACAAACCCCATGAAACATTTTCAGAGAACAACAACCCAAAGAAGCAGCACTGGAAGTAGATCCCACATGGTGAAGGGGTAAACATAAGCTGGTGCACTTTGGGTCGCCAGTCTCTTTTAAAGGCCCTTAGACAATTAGTCCCTTTCTGCCTTAGTGAAGAGCCCGGGTCTGGCCTCAAAGGGGAAAACCAACAGGTGGGACTCCTGCCTTTGGGCAATAACCCACCACTAAGACTCATGGGAAGGGTAGCGAGGTGTGTATGAACACATGTTTTCAACAGTTTCAGTAGACACACAACACTAAAAAGGGGCGTTAGTCTCAACAACTCACAAACAAGTGACAACATCCCCCCTTGAGATGGTCTCTTCATGTTCTACTTTCTGGGCTCAGCATACACCATGCAACGAACTTTATTGGAAATAACTGATTCAGAGAGCAGCGGTGCCGTTATTGCATTCTGTGTGAAAGGCCCTCAAGGGCCAATGATGTTGCAGCAAAAGAAGGCTTTTAAAACTTCAAAATAAACACCACTATACAGTATGTGCAACATACAGCATACTAAATCTACAATGGAACCGTATTAGAAAAGTGGATATTTTCACTAGAAATAAAAGTACTTTTTTAAATATTAAAGCATATATATGATTGCACCGTAGGACTAATGGCACAGCTAGCAGTTGATGGGATGCTGGCAGACAATTTTCCCAAACTCCTTGTCAACATGCCGACAGTCATTGTCAAGCCTGTCTGGGATGTTCAGCTCTCGTGGAGAAGGAACGGACTCCTAGTGACTGTCTGCTCAGTCTGTTCAGCATCGGAGAGCACGATGATGGGGGGAAAAAAAAGCAGTGGATTGTCAAAAGAGGCATTGATCTATTCTGATGCACGTCCCCGAGGAATAACGCCGCAGCATCAGAGGTATAGTCACTTAGAGAGACGGGACACTTTCATCTATTTTCAACATTATTGTTCTCTCGTGTAATGCAGCGGACACACCTGCTGATAAAAAGTTCAGACGCTCGGTTTAGAAAATTCTATAAAAATAGTATCAGGACATTTGAGGATACATTTTCTTTCAATACAACTATTATTTGTCTGGATGTTTTATTTTTAATCATCCTAAAAGAAGTTACTTAAATGAATGTTATTTTGTGTTTTAATACAAAAAAAAACTCTTACGGAACAACATTTTTTGATGTCATGAAACTATAAGCACACACAACATAAACCACGCTTAACAGTTAACAATACGAAATCAAACAGGGCTACAACCACGACAATAAAATAATATAATTAATGGTTGACATGGAGTATAATTGAAAGCATGCACACAAAAACACATGAACAAAATGTTTATAGATATGCGATACTGTGCACTTAGTCTGAGCACTTCTGCTAAGCAACCAAGCTCAATGAAAAACAAAAGAAGTTTCTCCTCACGCCCACTGTGAAAAGATGTCTGTGGGAGAGGGAACAAAAGGAGCATGGCACCACACACACCTCGCTCCCTTTGAAGCCGTTACCTTGTTATTATCTCTCTCAGCCCAACCCACAGAACAACACAGAGAGCGACAATCACAGATATGTTACAGGCCTTTTCATTATCTGAAGAACATCATGAGAGTCCTAGGAACAGGTGCTACAACCGGACAACAGCCGAGTTACACAACACAACATGCTTTTATCTTGTAGTGCAATGAGTGCAAACTGGGTGGACCCCAGTGTAAATCAAACCCTCTATCCTGGGAGAGGCGGTGCAGAGCTCTGCAGGACTCCGGTCCTCTACCCGTCTGCCCTCTTCTTAACAGATGTCTGACAGCTTAAGATCCGCCCTGTACTTTACTACATTGCCTGTATTGGGCCCAGTCCAAAAGACACATCCGTTCAGACGCTCGCTTACATTAAATGATCACAGGACATTTTGATCTATACATCAAACAGGAATAATGGCCAAACTTAAGGACGCTGCCATGAGTATTGATCTTGGCAGGACTGGACTCCCACAGGATGGGTTCATGTAGCATTTGTGCGTGTGTGTGTGTGTAGTCATTCATAACCTAACATGAGCCAATTAACGTGAAAGGACACTCGTCACCAGCGACGACAAGTGCTCAATGACGCTGCTGACGTTTAAAGGACGGGACCGTCGGGGGACGTAACTGCTGAGTGTGCAGCTTCTTTGAGATGAGGAAAGGTTACCCAAATGTATTGACACGGCATTAAAAAAAAAATTTTTGTTTTTAAATGAATTAATGTTGGTTTGACAGTATTGGAGACTCTATATCACCCATGAGGTTGGCCTGTATCCTGAAAAGAGCGTTCTCTCCTCCTCAGATAGAAGATGACGTGGGTGAGTGAACACATCTGTCATCGCTTGACAAAAGTCATTAGGCAGTGTGATTTCCACCACTGTCAGAAACCCCAAATTATGCATAGGGTGGGCAAGTGATGGATTTCCCAAAGCATTTATTTATTGCTTGATATCAAATATAGAGTGGAAGTGGAGAGGACATTACTGCTTTCATTACTGGTGCCGGGCTGAGGGCAGTGTGCACTTTTCTCCCAGTAGCACATGTGTTCAATATGTGTCATAATGAATTTAAATCAGCCCAAATAAGTGCATAAAGTCAAATTCAAATATGTTAAAAAAAAAAAAAGTGGGTAGATTTGAGTTGTGTAGGCTTAACCTCCTCCACACCGCATGCACCAAAAATAATAAAAAGGGAAATTTCAGTACTTGGACCAGATTCAAGTGGGCAGAGTTAAATGACATTTCTGCTGCGCTTCAGTCACTCTCTGTAGGGATTCATCCACTCTCCCCTCAGCTGCCTTATGGGATGCTGACACAGCACCTTGCTCCATCTGACCAACAGCTCCACCCACTAAGAGAGAAAACGCAACCTGTTTGCAGTCTACTGGTGCCAGCACTGCTATACTGACGGGTGTATCCACACGGAGTGTATGGTGAAACTATCTATTTAGTTACGAGTTAAAACAGTGAAATAAACTGCTGTAGAAAGACTTGAAACTCTTAAGCGTGCCATGGCACAGGTTTTCGGACCCCCTTTAACTAAAGTGAACCTGACCACCTCTGTGCTAGACAAGATGCTTGTTGACAAACACCTGCCCTAAATAAGTACAGAGACCAGCAGCTTCAAGGACATTGCTCTTCACCCGACGCTGCAGCATGGGAAAGGAAAAAGTGAAAGGAAATCTTCCCCGACTCGACTCTTTAAATCATATTTTTGTGAGCCCAGAGTGCTACTGGTAACAGCCATTTGCATCCCAGATGTACGGGACTGAGGAGGTTTAAGCAGACTGTTTGAAGGGGGATCAATAAACTATCTTACGGATAAATGTAGAGAAACGTGTGTTGTATGTATTTGCTTTGTAGAGTTTGAGCTCGAGGCAGGGTAGATGGGTTAAGTAACTAATCAGAAATGTCCTATCGCTGTTTTATTAAGAAGCTTGTATGTACTTTGTTATATCTTTAAGACAATAAATGTAATTTACCCAGGAAACTCCTCTTACCTCGCTGTTGTGTCCTCTGAGGTTGAAGTTGACTCTCTGCGGGGTGGGCCGGTCCCGTCTGCAGTGGCTGGACGTGAACGTGACCCCGACGACTCCTCGACCGTTCCCGGTAGCGAGCCAGCCCTCCTCGTAGTAGCGCTTCCTGCATACCGGCTTCTCCTTCTCGCTCTTGGGCACGCGGCCCTTCCAGGACAAGCACAGGATGTTGGAGTCGCTGCAGAGGACCGGGCCGTGCTCCACAGCGGCGAACATCCCTGCAGCTCTCCACACCCCCGTAGATAAAAGAAGAAAATAAAAAATACCCAGAGGGAGGTCGGGGGTTCTTCGGAGGGGTCGGTACCGTTATGAGAGCCTCTCCTCCGCTGAAGTCACTGGTTCAGTGTCAGATGTGAGATAGCGACAACGGTGCATAGTACTCGCGCTTTCCCTCGGCTAGCTCGGTGATTTGCAATAACGATTAAAAAGGTGATCAGTGAACACTTCCCAAAAAAGTACAAATGAGGTCACGAAACTGTGGACTTCTTTAGCGAAGCTATGTTGAAGATGTCATACAGCTGAATGGGCTGCATACACAACAAAAAAGGCACTCATTCAAGTCATTGTGATGCGTTTGATCACGTGAGCTGCCTTGTTGGTGATGTTTAAATGACAAGGCAACATACGAGAGTGTACCGGGTAAGGATTTAGAAATCCACTGTGGAAGATTGCAGACTCCAGTCATGTGATCAAAAACAAACCCAGGTTCCAGTTGATGTTCGTAGCGTTTCTGTCCAGTTCAGTGTGTCATGTCAGTGCTCTGTGTCCTCCTCATGCGGCCCCCGTGTGTGTGTGAGAGGAGGAGCAGGGACTCCATCAGCTTCTCCCGGTAACGTCATCACGTCTTTACAACCCGCCTCGGGGATCCCATGGAGGACTGCTGGAGACAAAAACAGGACGTCAGTATCGCACAGAACTGTCGCTAAGAAAGTAAACAAGCGTGTGTTATTTTAAAAGAATAAAAATTTAAAAAAGGTATGAACAGTGTAAAAGCGGTGGAAGCACTCACCTGCCACCCACTGTCGGTAATTTAAATATTAATGCGCTAACCTAAAATTAACCATCACTTACTCATGTCGTGAAGAGCAATCACTTCAGTTCGAGGACTATCCTGCTCAGCGGAAGGACATTTAACTACTGAATTATTCAGGAGAACCGTGTTTCATTTTAGCTCCCGTTTTATTAGGCTAGCACTGATGTACCAAGGCGACAGTAACAATTCAATGTGATAAAAGACCGAAGCGAAAACCAAATGAAACGGTGACAAACAATCATCTGACAATAAAACGAGACCCGGTGGATGTTTAGTCAACTGTCGTAATGAGAAAGAAATAGTATCTACATCTATTCCACTAAAACTAAATTATAGACAGGTGGCGGTACAACAGCTGCTCCAGCAGAAGTGTAACATACGCCAGTTTATTGTTCCGTTAATGCAAAGAAAGACAAATAACGTTTTTAATACTAAAATACTATTGAAGCCAGGTGAAGATGATGACAAAACAGCCCAAACAACCATCACCGTGAGCTGCCTGCTAGCAACAGATAGCTAGATTCTGTATGTTGCTGTGTTGGCTCCATAGATCAAAACATGTCAGCAGATTAATCTCCACAGTTTAAATGTAGCTATCGTCTTTGTGCAGTGACGCTAATCTAGCTAACCGACATGCCCGTGAGTGAACATTAGCTTGTCTGTGTTGTCTCCCCCCCTTCCACAAAGAACAGCCAGCGGTAGCTAACCGGCTAACCGACCAGCTAGCCGAGCCTGAGCGACCATCAGCGGAGACTGAGCTCCGTCCATCCGCCGCTGGCACTTGGTCGCTAACAGGCTACAGCTAGCACGTTAGCACTGTTTATCCTATCGGTTTTTTAAATATTAGCACGTAGGTTTTCATAGTACCCAGAGGTCGGTGGCCTTGTTGACAAAGTGAGCAGTTAATTAACAAAGCCGGAGAGACACCAACGACCGGTGAAGTGCTTACCTCTGCTCTGTGCTGCTGCTGCTGCTGCTTCTTCTTCTGCAGCCTGCTACTGTGTACACTGGTAGGGCCCGACAGCTGGGTCACGTGACAGACACGTGATTTAGACCAATTAAATTATCACAGTTCGTATCAATAACTCAATTTTTTTTCTCGTCTTATATACAGTCTGTGGTTTTTAATTTGAGTTGCCCGTATTTGAATAAAAGCATGTAAGATATGTCAATGTGTATCTTTATTTAAAAAAATAAATTATAACAATGAGGATTGTCCTCCTGGTACCATTAACACTCCAGGGCTGCACTGAACTGTTTTTTAGAAATAATTAGATTAGCTTTAATAATTGACATGTGTACGAAAGTATTGAATGTAATGAGAAGTCTGATATACTTGTATTAGGTTATGGGTGTTTAGCGTTTAGACCTGCAGCAAATAAATCTCTCAAAAACTCAGACAATATTCAACACCCTGGTATTTGAGGCTATGTACAGGTGCTGTTGGAACAATTGGGAGAAATGCCACTTGACTTAAGGGGAATATAGCTATATTTAAATAACTGGTTAATTTAAAAGGACATACTAAAATAATTTAACACAACATAAACTGAAACCCTGTTGGGAAAAGGAGAAAAGAAAAGCGAAACGTTTTGGAAGGACAATCGAGCAGAAAATAAAGAGCTAGAAATAACTGAAATAAACATGAGTCCAAGGGTTCCCTATCAGTAATACCACCGTGGATAGGCCACTTCCTGACCTTGTTGTATGAGTCTCGCACTGCTTAGCAAAAAGAACAAAGATAAGGAGTTCGCTTTACGTACACCAGTGATATAACTACTATATCTTTGTTTACATTTACACAGGTGCTCAGTTCACAACATTTGTATTTCATTAATAGTCCCAGATTTTGTATATATTATAAACTTTATTCTTTTCTTGAATTAGTGAATATTTAGAGTCGCAACTCACCCTCCATACCACTTGGTGGAGCTAATGCGACATACCGTTATTTACCAACCGCCATAAGCACAAAAACAGGAGAAGAAGAATACCTTTTCTTTTTTTTCTTCTTCTGTCCCACCTTCTTAAAAACATGGCTGCCCCCATGGCTGTCAGAAGAGAATTGTTTTCTCTTACAAGGATACTTGGAGGAATCTCACATTCGGTACAGTAACTAACATATTCTTTGATTTGTACAACATCCACTAACAGTTAACTAATGTGACATCTCGCAGTTGTGTCCCTGACAGTTAATACGTAACGTTAAATGTCTTCTCTAACGTTACTAATGTGCATTTACTTACAGGGACCGAGAGCGTTGGGGGCCTGTTCAGGTCACAGGAAATGTAATATAATCAGGTATGTTACAGTGTTTCATCTCCGCTCGTTAGGAGTCTACGTAGTTTAGTAATAACGGTAAAAAAAATAATAATAAGAAGTCACCTTTTGAGCTGTTTTCTACAGTACAGCGAGGCAGCATATATCATCGCAACCATATGAGGTTTTAATCTATCTATTTTCTCCACAAATTGTGTAAGCAGCATTGCACACGTTCAAGTTTATCTACGAAGTTTATTTTGAGTGCACTTTATTTGATGTAGTAAAAATAAAATGTAATGAAAAGTGCAGAAGCACATGTGGAACAAAAGAAAGAAAAACACAAGGAATTTTTAAAAGTAAAACATGTAATTATATTATTATTAAGAATGGCATTTAATGACTTAGGAGCTTATTCCACAGTTTGACATTCAAAAGTGTAGAAGGCTTCATCGTTGGTACCGGTCTAACGTTCTGAATAGCAGCGTGTATGTGGCTCTAACTGATCTCTTAACAAGTTAAATGATCCTAAAATCTGCTCCGACACACAAGAAGACAAAGGATGTTGTGAGCTTTGTATGTTTTTTTTATTTCAAACAGGAAAATAGGATTCAGTGTGAAGCCAAAACTAAAACACAGTAAAGTTACAGAATCCTTTGTACTAAACTTATGTTAACAATTCACCATTCTGTTCCTGCAGGTCCCATCTCCCATTGGCATCCAGCACTTCCTTCCACACGGCAACAGTGTTTTCATCAACTCCTTCATCAGTGAGTTATCGGTACAATTTATTCATCCCAATCTACTCAATATTTTCATAATACAAAAAAGTGAGATGTCCACTCACGTGCAATGTATCTTGTTTCCTGTTTACATTTGTTTCCTCTCAGATCACTGTCACAGAAGAGCCCGACGCACTGTTTCAGACGGTGTCACTGTTGGTCAAAGGTCACGACAGATCCGTGTTGGACAGCTATGAGTTGTTTGCCTCCATGGCAGCTAAAGAGCTGGGCATCACCATCAACAAAGTGTGAGTAATCTGCCACACGGGACACTAGCAATGTTAGCAATGTATTATAGTGTATCTATATATATATCTATATATCTATATATATATATATATATCTATCTATCTATCTATCTATCTATCTATCTATCTATCTATCTATCTATCTATCTATCTATCTATCTATATATATATATATATATATATATATATATATATATATATCTATATCTTTCTCACTGACATTATTTTGCTGATCTTTTTTTTTTTTTCTGCCACAGTCATGAACTTCCCAAGGACATGGAGAGATTTACACTCTTGAAGTCAGTTCACATCTTCAAAAACCACAGAGTCCAGTATGAGATGAGGACACACTACCGGTGCATTGAGGTGATGATTAATTAATTAGTCAATGTTTGGTATTTGAGCCTCACAATGGTATGTGATGATTCTAAACTCTTGTGTTGCAGCTGTCTCATATAACAGGCTGCACAGCACAGGTATTCCTTGAATACGTACAGAGGAACCTCCCTGAAGGTGTGGCCATGGAGGTGACAAAGGTGAGCTACTGCAGAGTCAGTCGTACACCCACAACAATCCCACCTGCTCAATGTAATTGTGAATTCAAATGGGCTGAATTTCCTGCCTCCCCTTTGTTCATGCTATCAGACCGCCATGGAGAAGGTTCCAGATCACATCCTTGAACCCATGTGGGAGGACCACCCCATTGATGACAAGCTCAGCCAGTGATGACAAGCAATGGATGCTTATTGGATGTGTTTTCTCCAGAACATTTTCATCAACACAGACTTGAACACGACACAAAAAGAGCCAGCTATAGAACTTGCAGTCATCAATATCAACATGTAACTGTCACTTACTGGTAGTGGCATGTTTTGTCTTTTGCTGTGGCAAAAAAGTATGGAATCCATTGTATGTTCTGTTTCTTTTCTTCAATATATAAAATAAATTCTGCATCTAATAACTTTAACTCACGTTTTTGTGCAGTTCTTCAATGGGAGTTATGATTTTAATAATACTTCTACATTAATATTACAATGTTTTTGTTTAACTGTCTGCAGAGGTATTGGATTATTTGTTATTCTGTAGGACACAAGACCCGAACACAAGACATTTATTTTTTGCATTTATTGAATTATTAGTATACAAAAATCTTTGAGACAAAGCAGAAAAGAAACTCATTTAATTTCACATCCATCCTCTGCTTAACAGTGAAAACAACACGGCATACTTTTCCTGTGATTGAAGGCAAATACTTCCTGTCATTTTAAGGAGATTTCCTGTTAAAAGTCCCCGTATTTATGCAGACACTTTTCTACCCCCTCTCTTTTTGTATCAAAATAAGCCATCATACGGAGAGGACACTCGGACATAAATCATATACTGCAGTGTGTCATCACCACAAAGTAAACTGGTGAGGAGCTTTATCTTTTTTGCTGCAGAGAAATCTCCAGCTATTCAATACAAATCACATTATTAGAGTAATATTTGGACAGATCTGGCGGTGGTATGGCTGTCTTACGTAATCATCAATTCTGTGTCTACTTGATGTACCTCGCAGGGTTACGTAGGTATTGTTAACACTTAACACAAGGTGTACTTACTGTCTATTCTTGTTAAGAACTCACAGTACAGATGTACTTTCATGTGAGTCAAGCAAACATCTGAAATGTATTGTTTGTAGCCATTAATAAGAGAACCATAACCTATTGAGCTATAGTCGTCTGAGTCTCACTGAGTTTTGTCCTAGATTCAACTTCTATCCTGAAAGAGAGAATCTCCCGGCATCAGAGAGGGAGGGGTTTAGGGATTAAGACACAAGAGGAGACTCACCTGTCCAAGTGAAGTGTCACGCCGCTGATGAAGGAGGGGAAAGATGTGAGGAAGGGCCTGGGTTCCGGGGGCCCGGGAGGTTACCTGTGCTGTGTGCCCCCCTTCAGGAGACAATAACAGTCAATCTGTTATAATCAACCAAAGGGAGAAATGAGAAGGGACTGAAGAGGCAGCAACATGTATTGAAAGTGCAGAAGAGATGGAAAAAGACAGACGGAGGAAAAGAACACCTGTCGTGGCTAATTTATTAATCATACTAGCTGTGATTGGCTCAGAATAAAATGTTCTGAAATAATGAAAAATCCTTGTTTTTGCCATCAGTAAATAGAACATAAAGTACTAATATTAAATGCATCTTCATATGACTGTGTTTTGCATTACAGCAGGGTTTTGCTACAACTTCTTTTTTTTAAGTAAGTATGCCTAAATTAGCACATTATGGAAAAAGAGCTACATGCATTCATAAAGCTTGCAAAACATTAAGAACTCAAAAGTTTTTTTAATTGGTGTCCACTTTCTTCAATGTCCCATGAGATGGTGTCCTTACATCATTCATTTAATAACGTGTTACTACTCTTTGCTATTAAAATACCGCAACTTTATATGCACATACACACGCATACGTGCATGGCAGATTTTATTTTTCTAGAAATTATAAGTGAAATTAAATTATTAAACTACTGACAATGTCTTATCATAGCAAGAAAATTAGTCCTTGGTCATATCCGAGTGTTTATCCTTTGAAGATGATGTCCTCCTTTTAGACACGCTACCACTGAATTTGAACTGTGAATTGAAGTTCATTCAAAAGCATTTCAACCTCCAGTCGAATTAACACGGTGACATAAATGGTGATGCACTACAGTGAGCAAAGTACATTTTCAAGTTACTAAAAGTGCAATACTTAGATTACTTTTCCAAGTCTTTTCTTATCTGCAGTTTCAGCCGCCAGGAAGCTGAGTATTCATTAAGGGCTCTTGTCCTCCACACTTATCCACAATATCTACATATATATAATAGTGCTGGGCAACGATTAAAATATTTAATTGCGATTAATCGCATTGTTATGGCAAAGTTCAACAATGAATTCAAAAGTAGTGTATTGCACACTTTTATTTTAAAAGTACTGCTATATGAACAAAAGGGCAATAACATTTGGTTCACGAGATGCAGCATGTTTTATACTTAATGTGAATATAATTCATACTTTGTTGGCATCTTATTCTGAAAACCGGATGTTCGCCTGAATAAACCGGATGTTGTCTCACGTTAATCTTTCCGCTAACTTTCAAAGTCCTCCGCTCGCTCCCGATCTGTGCCGTTTAAATGCATTTACCTTGAATTTCAGCATATAGGTGCACTAACATGACTGTGTCTGCTGACTTTACCGCAACTGACTATAGGATGTTTGCTGGCTTTTATCCCATTGTTCTTGCCATCCTCTTGTTGTTATGTATATGTATTGTCTCTTGTCTTTCAATAAAAAAATTAAAAAAAATAAATTATATTAAATTTTAAAAATGCGTTAATGCGCGATAAAATAATTGTCGGCGTTAATTAATGAATGCGTTAACGCGAAATTAACGTGTTAACTTGCCCAGCACTAAGATATAATCATGTGCATTTTAAAGTGGTATTTACATGGATCAAATGTTCACTTCCAAATATGAAACAGTGTTGCTGTGCCGCTGTGTACAGTACTAGTTTTGACATTTCATTCTCTCCCATATATTACAAATATGTTGTAAATTATAATGACAACTCTCAGACTGGTTTGTGAATGAACAAATAAAGAAAAGTAGAGTTTATTTTTAGCTTTATTTTGACTATGTCATATGTCTTGACAGTTTTCATCAAACACATTCACAGGTTCACAAACGTTAAGTTAATTACAGCAAATAGAGTATTCATAACACTTAAAAAACTAGACACAGGAAAGAGTAACTTCTCGTCCTTAACTGAAGCAAATACGAATGGAATTCGCTTTATAAAATCTACTGGAAATCTATTTCAATATACTTCATTCCGCACTTCATTTGTGAGGTCTATTCCATTTTGTCATTACAAGATAAATTGCTGAAGACAAACATGAATGTTCCAAACAGCAATACTGGTAAAACATAAAATAGCTGCACATTAACAATGTAAAATATCAAATGAAATACTCATTAATACTTAACAAGTGGAATATTCTTTTGGAAAATGTGTCAGCGTTAAACAATAGTTACTATAACTAAATACTGTAACTATTTCTATGTAAAGAAGGAAAGTGAGAGAGGTCCAAGGTGTAACGCTAGTGGACAGCGGTGCTCGAGAGCTGTTTTTTAAATTAATTTAATTCACACATCTTTCCCCAGCTTTAAATATACAGTGTCACCCATTTTTTAAATTCTTTATTACAATTTAGGAAAACTTCTTAAGGCTCACAGGGCGACTGTAACAAGAACCACAGAACATTTAATGAACTTTGACAAGAAGTTTCCTCCCTTTGAGAACAGCGGCTTCAAACTTTTTCTCAACATTGTCAAATAGCTCCTACAGTACCAACAGCATATATTTAACAAAGATAACAGAATGCCTTTACATTGTTAAAGTTGTGAGGCATTTCAAGTTGTCATTTTGTCAAGTTTTCACATTATTTCTTTGCCAGTAGACGATATCAAGAAGCAGACATTTGGCCACAGAGTATGCCATGAAGCTACTCGGAGACTTTGTGTAACACATAATTAAGGGGCGTTTCATTTACTGCACCACCTTAGGCCCCTTCTACATTAACAAGTGTTTGGTTACGGTTTTTAAGGCTGGCTGTGTTAAAAGCGTCGGCCACCAGGGGGCCCTGGCCACCTCTGGCCTCTGCCAGGTGGAGGGTGAGGAGGAGAGACCGGTCCATTGTGGTAGCTGTGTAAAAGGATAAAATCACACATTGGATTCTTGGCTTCGGCCACTAGGGGGCACACTCTGATAAGAGCAGCCATCTGAACTACTCCTGTTGGGGATGTCGTCCCATCTCACTTACCTATCAAAGGCAAATACAGTGTAACGTCTTTCCCAATGTCATTATTCCATGCACTATTTAAGAGTCTGCTTTAACATGTAGTTGAGCAGATATTATAACTTTCATTTACAAACTAAGTTGACATTCTTTGACCATTTGTTGTAGTAATACAAATGAGTTGGGCAAAAGGCTTTATAATTGATTCTATTTGACAAACTGAGAAAGAAATGTGATAATTAGAGTTTTTAAGGTTAAAGTGAAAGAAATGACGCTATAGTGAAGCATAAGAGAAAAGGGGACAGAAAGGACTGTGCATTGTGTCACAACCTTCAGTCTGTTGTCTCACAATTTACTGCGTATTTGCTTTACAGAACTAAAGGAATGTAACTGGTGTAACCACGTCTCAAGTACTCATCAGAGGTATTTTAAATCTATTCAGCGCAGCAAAGAAAGTGCCGAGAATTGTGACTTGCAAAGCTTGAGCGTGATATTAATATTCACTTACCCTCTTGGGCTGCGGGGGTGGAAGTGCCGTGGAGGTCCAGGGGGCAGCATGCTGCGGCCTCGAGGGTGTGGCGGACGCCCTCTGAAACCAGGATGACCTGGAGGAGGGGGTGGATGGGGTCCGTGCCTAGAGACAGAGAGAAGTGTCACAGCGACACAATACAGTTTCATGGATACATTTTTCAATCAGAGGAAACCTTTGGGAGTGATACAGATGAGCCTGCGTTGATGCACATGTAGGATGATTGTGTGTGAGGTGGTTACCTGTGCATGGGTGGGAAGGGGCCTCTGAGATGCATGGGAGGTAGTGGGGGAGGAGGAGGGCCCATGCCCATTGGTCCAACCCGACCCCGATGATCTCTGGGGTCTGGGTAAGGTCGCATCCTCCTCATTCCTCTGCAAGGGAAGGGCAGGAAGTTTACCCATAAAAGTTAAGCATTTTAATCTTAAATACAGCACACAACAAAGGTATTTGTTTATCTTATTTGTCCCTAACACCATGTACAGTTCAAATGTCCTTACCTCATGGGTGCAAATCCATTCATGGCTCCATCTTTCGCTCGACCCCTCCCATATCCAGGTGGATCAAACCCTTTCATCATGCCCCGCCCACCACGCATGCCGCCTCGACTCATCCGACCCCCTCGACCACGGCTTTTAAAGCTATGACCCCTGAGGAGATTTTAAAAAAGATATGAGGATAACAGCCGTTCCGCCATTAGTCCAAGTTCAGTCGTTTACAGGCAACTCCGTACAATGGCGAAACCCAAACGCGGTGAATTACACTTAAGAGATAAGGAGCCCTTAGCTTTCCTTCACATTCAGTTTAAAAACCATTATGTCTCCATAAATACAGTATCAGGCTGGAAGGAACAATAAGACTGACCTAAATTTGTTGTCCATTAAGGGTCTCTGAGATTCTTCCTTGGAATGTTTTGAAGTTTCTGTCACCTTTTCTCCTGTGTCTGCATCCATCTGAAACAATGCAGGTCAATATTAATATTCTAATTCATTCTTCTGAATGAAATAAAAAATATTGGACATAAAAGACATATACAGCCTGCTCTGACATGATAGAGATTTCTACATACAAAATAGGGCATTTTTTTACCATTTAAAAATAGATTGCATGCAGATATTGTGACTTCCATGCAGCTATGAGGTCAAGCATGATATTAAGTAATGAGAGCCTCCATCAAAAAGATTTATTTGATATGAAGGGGAAAAAATCATTCATCAGTAGATCCTCCAACAAAGACTTGAGTCTTGGCAACTTAATTTGACATTCTGTACACTGGCATCACCTTGATAACACAGTGATACACAGCGATAGCCATCGTTAACACCTCTTGCTTTCCTGCTATTCCTCTTGTTGTATGAGATAGTTTTTGTGTAATACCACTCACAACATGCTGAGGTATGTGTTTAAGTATGTATATGTCATGTATATGTCTACAATGTGTTAAAATGTCAATGAAACACGAAACCTCGGCGTTGCATTCCCTGCATAGACTGTGCATGTCTCACAGAGAAGCAGGTGGCAGGTTTCCAAGTTAAGCACGGACGGGACAACTGGAAGTCAAAGCTGATAACGGGAAAATTATTAATAGTCCCTAAACCCGGATCACACTACCGTTGTAAAATGCAGCGTCTGTGACGCTGCTAGCCAGTGGAGTGTGGAGAGCAGACTTTTGTGATTTAGGGGGAAAGGAAGAGAAGAGAGGGGGGTTTGGGCACTAAGTGTGTAACTGACACTTATTCGGGGAATTCGCATTTTTGGAGCGACTTTCAAAATTCCCCCTGAGGAAGAAACCTCGTAAATAGTTTTTCTTCCAGAGTGTCAGAAACTTTGGCTAGATTCAACAAATCCCGTGAGCTTAAGAGGTCAACACGTTGGCCAAATACCCTTTTAAAAAGAACCGCATTCTAAGATAAACTCTGTAAGGATACAATAATGAATACTGCACAACTGTTAAGTTCCTGTTGGAAAACATTTATATTTTAAAACATTTATAGAGAATATAGCAGATGACAAAAATGCAACATGTTATGATGAGGTCACCATATGTGTACTATTTACTCCCCCTGTATGAATATTATTGCCTTATTATGGTCTTGGTCTATCTATGGTCTACCAGTAAACAACAAAGTCTATGCAGATCTAAAAACACTGGTGTTTATATATTTCGGATTATTTGATAAACGGTGAGTTCCAGCATTGTTAAAGCCTGTTTTAATTCATGCAGCTATGCTGTTTATATCTACTTTTTGTATGTCGTTTGTCCAATACGTTCTCTTAACTGTATGTACATAAAGGAACACCTATAGCTTCAATGAATGACGTCTGAAAAAGGATATTTTGTAGCCTGTGTGTGGTGTTGTTGAATTGTATCTGAATGTTGTTTATAATATTTTGTGCATCCCATTTATATCAAAGAGGGTAGATGTTCTCTCTTTATATGCGTCCATCTTAATACATCTATTTATATATTTATATCTATTTACACAGACAGTAACCGTGCCATTGAGGACTGTCACGCATATACACATTATCACAGTGTTATATTAAAGTAAATAAGCCTGCAGAGGCAGAGGCGTCACGGAAACATTGTATTCTGATCCTGAGAGGCGGGGGAAGCTATGTGAGCTCTGAAATATTAAGCTAGGACCATCAGAGGGGGCCGTGTGCAACACTTGTAGTCTCTACAGGAGCTAATGTTGAGCACGGCTGGTTAAAGGGCTAAAAGGGCCCCGTCTATTTCCTGGAGTAAACATCGCAGAGCTGACCTGACATTTTGATACATTGTGTCTTAAATTAGTTTTTATAAAAGGGGCGTTCCTGTGGTTTACAAACGCGTTGATACAGAAGGGACTTACTTCAGCTGATGATGGAGGCGAGGTAGATTTGAAAAGTATTACAATTTCCCGACTAGCTAATAAAAATAAAATATATATATTGGAAAAATAAAAATTTACAAGGATGTCCTACAGCTTCTGTAGCTCTTTAGCGGTTTCAGATGGTGGCTTCGTCAGGCTAGACCACATCCCTGGTCTGAGATTTCGCGGAGAGGAACGCATTGTGGAGGGTTACGCCCACCGGGAGGAATGCTGGTGTCTGATTGGCTACTTGTTGCTCTCAATCAGCCTGTGTGCGATGTTTTGGCATTCTGATTGGAGGAATTGAATGACGTTCGTTCTAATCAATTGTACTATTAAAGAAGGTTAATTAATTAACTGGGCACGAAGTTAAACACAAATCACTCATTTATTGTAGATGTTCAAGTCGAGGACATATTCGGGTGTATATAACCTGGATCTGCACATGGTGATTGTTATAACCTATATTTTACAGTGGATACAAATATAGGTAGAATCGAATAAACAAATTAACTTATCATTTAAAAAAGACAAGAGGACTAATTATTTAATAGCTTTCATACACAACAAAACGTTGATATATCATGCAGCTAACGTTACTTTACTCTAAAACACACCAGAAAATATACAAGTTCTCTGTTAACACGAACACATGGGCTAGAGAGAGATTCTTCATCACTAAAGTTATATTTCATACCCATTAAGATACCATAAGAGAAACATATACATATCAACAAACAGCACACTGTATATCCAAATACTGAATTCATCAAAGGCAGCCTCATATGGGCTACAAAATAATTGCCAAGTGCCCGTTAAACAATATTTACACCAAGAAAACGGCAAACAAAGGACATATTAAATGAAATCAAATGATTAAGTTATCTCAAAGGTGTTGTATTTCTCATCAAGTATATAAAGCTAACTCCATTAAATGTCCAGATGAGATGCGTAAAAAGTCTAATTTGCGTCCGTTACGCGCGGCTCAGGATGTCTGAAAGCTTGTTGATGTACTCAATTGTATATTTCAGGGTTTGTATCTTGGTCAGGGGCTGGCCTCTCTTGCTGTAGTCCGGTGGCAGGTAGTCTCGGAGATGGTGCAGAGCCTCCGCAAGACTCCTCATCCGCATCTTCTCCCTCTCGCTGGCCTTCACGCGTCTTTTGGTGGACATCTTGGGCTTGCCCAGCCTCTGCGCCGTTGGAGTAGCTCTCCGTCCCGTGAAGCCGAAGTGGAAGTCCTTCATCTCCTGATGCCCGCTGGAGTAGCACATCTCCGGTGAGGAGCACATGGAGTCCATCGAGGACTCCGGTGAGGTGGACTGTTGTGAGTCCTGATCTCCCCCAAAAGTGCTCTCATGGCTCTTCCACTCAGCCAGAATTTTAGCGGTGACAACCTCCAGGTCCATGTTAGAAATATCCCGAGACTTCCAGGCGTTCGTGCTGCGCGGGTGACATTGGCGGCGAATGACAGATTCTGTGAAGGTGATTTTGGCCAAAGCGTTTTTATATAGAAGCAGATCTTTGGAGGTTTATGGGTTCACAGCTCAGGCGAAGAAAGTTCAAAGAAAACCTGAAGTGCCAAAATGCGACCTTCTCGAAGGACGTCGTTCACCACTGGGGTGTGAATCGGGCTAAACAGACGGATAATGTGATAGAAAGAAAAATAATTAGATTCCTTTTGTGGGAAATTACTCTTTAAAGTCTGCACGACGACAATTATCAGTTTGATGTGATCTGTCTAATAAAGCAATGAGGGGATGCTGCTTCACCTGAGATCTTCACACCTCTCCGGGAAGTCGGGCCCACGTGTGTCTTCAGTCGAGGAGTTATTTAAACCAAATTATTCAAGGCCAAAATAATTCAATATTTTACTGTTCTGTACTGAATCTTAAGATTATGTTTTACCTTTAAACGTACACCTGGAGTAATGTTTCTTGTTTCCAATGCAGTTTTTTCCTGTTTCCATCAAGTGTGATATTTACACTTCACAAAACAAAAATGACATGACTCAACAAACTTTAGGAGCCAAGTTGATTTGCACTGAAAAACGAGCAGAATCATCCTGACAAACTGCTCTATTTCCAGCACTTATTCTCGTTATTTGGGTAGAGGATGCAGCTGTCACCAAGCTGCTGCCAGACCTTTCATGTCTGAAAAGGTGTGTAAGGCCTCACTCATGATCAAGGGGACCAACGCTGGCTGGCAGGTTGTAAAACCAACAGCTCAGCGTCCTCGGTGTCCCCCTGAGCTGCAGTGCCTCTGTGTGGAGTGACATTTCAGCTTGTCAAACAGAAGTGGGAGGGAGGAAAACAAACAAACACATGTGGTGCTGTTACATGAAAACTGTGCTAATCCACAACCTTTAACCCTGATTTACATGAACGGTTCTTGTTAGGATCAGATGAATGGATAGCAAGGCAAACTTTGGTTATACTAAACATTTATAAAAGGATTTATTGTAACAATTACATTTTTTTTTGTTCATTGGCAACACAATCAGTCAGGCTTTTCAATACCAACACATGTTACAGAACATTGTATAGAACCTACTGGCACAGCTTCAATAAAATAATGGCGGAAAGTTTGACACAAGGTTCAATTTTCTTTGCTTTTTCTGAAACTTTCAAAGCACATCTCACTAATAATCAGCATGTTATATTTACAACTGTGGTTAAACTTTGCCCTCGTTTTGCTGAAACAGATCCATTTAGGATCACAGTAACGGGTTGTGTTTATATTGATTATTTTGTTAATAATTCTTCACAATTTCATGATTTCAACAATTGCTTTTTTAGTCTGATAAAAAACACAAAGATATACAAGCTGTTATACTGTTAAGGCAAAGAAAAGCAGCAAATTGTTATATTTGAGAGGCTTGAACCACAAAAAGTTTGACATATTTGCTTGAAAAAAATACTAAAACCATTATCGGATCATCAAAAGAGTTGCTGATTTCACGTCAGTTGACTACGACACTAATTGTTGCAGCTCTTCTGTAAAAAGTGGACCTTCAGATGAGACTTTTTGGTCAACCTCTATTTCCAAGGTTCAGAATAAACGTTCACATTCAACACAACACAGCTTACATGTTCTTGTCCATCATCCTGTAATCGTCCGGCTCACTTCAGGAATTTCAGCCTCAGTCTCTCTGCCAGTGGCAGTGGACTCTCACAACAAATAACTGAGTCGTCACTGTCGAACGCAGGTGATGCTGGAGTCTGAAGGAACACACCACCGTCCACATCAGCTGGGGAGACATCCTGGCATCTGCTTTTAGTTGATGCAGGTATGCCTTTTATCTCGATATCTGCACTGTAGCTCTGAGGTTTTAGTTGTAGTAACTGAAGAGTGTGAGCTGTCTTCGCTGCTGGTTTCATCGTTTTAGGTTTCAGGGGGAAGTCTGAGAGGAAGCCGCCCTTGATCTTCATGTTCATGGGCTTGATTTGAGCTTTTCTTTGAGGTCCAGACTGCTGGTTCTCTGCATCACTTTCCTCGCTCGATGAACACATGCTCATGCTCATGCACACGCTCTTCTTGGTGGTCTGTGGCATGTTCCCGTCCTTGTCACTTCGGGCTGGGTCAGAGTGGCTCCTCTGTGGGGGGACAGCAGATGATGAGATGGCTTTTCGGACAAATTTATATTTCACAGGAGGCTTTTGGGAGCCATTACATTTGTCCTTTGTTTCTGCCTTACTTGTTGCACACTGCCTTTTGTCCGTGAGTGGCTCTTTTTTGTCAACAGCAGATTCCGTTCCTGACATATTACTGTCACTACCACCTTTACTGGGGATCTGGCCTTTTGTCTTTGAGTTATGAGACGAAATGTGTTTGAGAGAAGCCAACTCATAGTTCAGTTGCTTTGAGACCACGTCATTGTGTGCCTCTATCTGATTTATAGCTTTAGCTGTGTTCCTCATGAGCAGCCTCTCCCTTAGAGGACAGTCCGTGTAGCACAACTCCGAAGCAGATCTGAGGTCGGCTTCTTTGACATCACCTGAGGTTTTCTGCTTTGTGCTCTCGTCCTCCGTTTCCCTGACATCACCGTCTGGGGTTTTGCTCAGTTTGGGCTCAGTGTTGTAGTTTGTAGCGGACGGTTGAGTTGGAGAGGATGTGAAGGACAAAGCATCCCAGTCGATATCACTCAGGTGTAGAGCGTCGATAACGGCAGAGACAGACGGTGGAGCGACAGCCTCGGATTCTGCACGAGACAGAGGAGTACTGGGGCTGCTGTGGTCTTCCTTTAACTTCAGATGCTGTTTATGGTTCATCGGAGTGTCCAAAACCACCACTTCTGGTTCCTCTGTGTTTGAAACGGCATGGATCAGCGTTTGTGCATTTGTGTTGGAGGAACTCTGGAGGGTCATCTGGGCCAAGAGGTCTGAAATACCATCGGAGACATCAGATAGCTTCTCCTTTTTACTCTTTGGCTTTCTCTCTGTAAAAAAAAAAAAAAGATCGAGACTGGATGTCAGTGAACAAATAAAAAGGATTTAAAACACATTTATTGAATGAAAGGCTAATGTGAACATGTTCACTCTGGCATCTCTCGACTGTAAATCTCGGTGGCTATTTTTTAGGAAGTGAAGCTCTATAGCAGTTATGACCGGGGGGGGGAGTACAACCTGCATAAAGTGACAGCGAGGCCTGTGAGACAGACACCTCTCAGCTGCATCAAAGCCTTTGGTGTGTGAACCAGCCGAGCTGCCAAACTCTACATTTTCAGGTGTCAGAGCCGCTGCAATAGACGGCCTTGAAAAACAAGTTAAAGCACCAGGTGCCTTTGATCAGGAGCTTTTCAAGTCTGTGCGTGTGGCGTGTGCGTGGGAGGGGGGGTTTTGCCAGACATGAATAATTTTATAAAAATCTTCCCAGAAAGAAAAAAACACATGGCATTTAGTGTTGTACGTTTATGCCAGTGAATATAATATCTTATTGTCTCACTCTTGGTCGTGTTCTCTTCGGCCTGAGCTTTGTCTCTCAGGTAGCTCCCCACCACCTCTGGGTAGGCCACACGGAAGAGAGACTCTTCCTCCACCGTCCTCACTTCATGTTGATCCTCTGCAGGCCGGTCCTCAGGAAACACGTAATGTTCTGTAGAAGAAGAAAAAAAAGATAAATCAAGGTCAGATCCAAATTGGTCTCAATAAGTATCTTGTGACCTTGTATAAGAAAATCAAAGCCAGAATCAGAATCCAGTCTGTTGCCAAGTGGGTTTCACGTACACGGCGGTGTTTTGGTGCATTCATTGTATACATAGTAAGATAAACATAGGAATAAAAGTGAGTACAATAAACATATAGAGTAAAAGAAAATGACTTCTATTATATAAGAATATAATATTTTTTTTGTATTTACACTGTAATTTTCTTGTATTCCATATTTATGTTTCAGAAATGTGGTTCTTTACTGAAAAAAGAAAAAAGTTCCACCAGAGAAAAGTATTACTACTTGTTGTGAACCACTTTTCTTCCTCTTAACAATTAGTTTTAATATTGATTATTGTGACTATTATATTATAGTAATATAATTATGACTAATAATTATTATATTTCCTAGAGGCCAAAGTGATAAAATATAAAATGTCTTGTTTTGTCAAAAAAAAGAACAAAAATCAATTTACTAAAATATTAAATTAAATACGCAAACCTGTCAAACATTTGGCATTTCTGCTCGACCTCAATGATAAATCAACTATCAAAATAATTAATATTTGGTCAACTAATTATTCAATCAACGTATCGTAGAATTTGATTACCGATGCATTTATAATCAATGATATCAAGTATTGTTACTTTAAAATATACACTCAATAATGGTAAATACAAATGTAAACCCATTATGTAATAATTTGAGTTGTATATATTTTAAATGACATGAGGAACCCCATTCTGAAGAAGCTGATTGAGAGTTTCTCAAGCCGGTCATGTCGGCTTGTTAGTGAAGAAGACTTTGATATGACAGATTGGGAGGAAGCCAGTTTAGCACCTAGTGGCTGTTGTGACTGATCTGTCACCTCTGAACTCAACCTCACAGCAAGTCACCAACAGACAACCCGGTGTCACTCAACCCAGAGGATGTTTTTCTAAAATATCGCGATCGTCTAATATGAGAAAAAGAAGAAAGTTGATGAGATTTATACCGACCTGGAGCGCTCCAGATGATCTCGAAGCAAGCGACGGCATTCCTCACTCTCGGTTTGAATATTCTTTTGAAGGGAAAACGCGTCGTTCTGTGTTATGATTGTACTGAAATAACTTTTTTACTGCAACAATGCCACTAAAGCAACAGTTTTGTTGTTGTTAAAAATTGTGCTTGTAGGACTACCTGAGGGGCTTGATTTGGGAGCACATTTCTCTTCCATGTTTTCTGTTCATCAACTCTACGTAGGTCATCAGGACTAAAACCTTTTCACTGGTGTAATGCTTTGGCCACTCCATCTTGTCAAAGGCAAATTTCTGAAAAACAGAAATTTAAACATGCAACTGACTAAAAGATATATCTCACTGACTGGACAAGTCATATACATAAATAAATAAACTCATTACCTGCATCAACAGCATATTTGGCTGTCTCCTCTTAAAATGAAACACAGGCTCATCCTTTGAAATCAGAAACTCACGAATGATCTGCAAAATGCAATCAAAGATTTGAAAACCATGTAGTGTAGATTATCATACGACTGCGCAATAACATACAAGCCATTGCAGATGAAAACAGCTGTACCTCTGTGAAAGGGAACTGTTGACTTGCCAGGGTTTTCCTAAAAAAGAAATAAAACACAAAATGAACAGATTACACATCAACATGCAAACTGCCCTTTAAAATCATGACAACGACAACACCTCAATGTTGATGTCTTTAGCCGGTTTCTTTTGATAAATAGTACAAAACCCAAAGATATCATATTTACTATCACAGAACAACATCTGAAAATATTCACATCTGAGTTGTTGCAAAAAATTCATTTTTTTCTTCAATTTAGCTCAAAAATGTCTTGATTAAAAGGAAAATTGCAAAACTGATGCTGATTATCTTTCTGATAATTAACTAATCAATTAATTAACTCGTCATTTCACCTCCTCAGACTGAGAATGATGATTGATGGACTGACTATAATACCACTAGTCTTGATCTTCTTTTTAATGTGTTGCCTGTATTTCCCTGCTTGCCATTCCACTTTCATTTTGTGCATTTACATTTACTGTTTTTTGTAAAGTCACATACTTTCTGATATTTGCCTCAAAAGACAAGTCCTGCCGGGCCTGTTCATAGCAGTGCCAGTCACAGGGACACCGGTAGTCAAAGTCCTGAGGTTGACAGAAACGTGTACTGTCGCAAAGCGCACAGCCGCCACGTTCATGTGCCTTCGCTGAGCCTGAAAAGGGGAGGAGATGAATCAGAATTTGATAAAACAAGAGAAGAAAGAGTAGATGAACAAAAAAAGATCCAACACACTACTACAACTTGGGTGTAAAGTCAAAGGCACATTCAGACTAACCCATCTCTCACATACGTGTATGTTTTAACATGACAGGTTAAATGGCTTTAAAGCAGCCATGTGTGAGACATGTCCTCTCAGGGACACCCCCCCTCCCTCCTTTCCTTTCCACCTCTTATCAGGAACAGGGGTCAGAGTTCAAAGCAGGGCACCACTCACCAGGATGTCGACACATGTTGCAGTGAGGAACCTTCTTCACTCCCTCAAACACGCCTGCATTCTCCTCCTTCCACTGCATAAACCTGAGGTGATCAAAGACAGCTTACAAGGGCACAAACACGACACTATAAACACCGTTGATGTGAGGCAACGGAAAAAAATTGTGCTAATGTACAATCACACATCTGGGTTTCCTACCTCTGCAGAAGTGTTTGTCCTTTCAGCATCTGGATAAGCCTCAGAGCTTGCTCTTTACCAACACCTAGAATGCCCTGATGGAAGAATGACATTGTTCGGTTAACATAACTCATTCATGTTGGTGATTTTGAGGATGCAAAATTCAGATTAAGATGTCCTCCGCACTTTAGGAATATAATCACAGCCGAGGAGGACGGCCAGACCAACTAGATTCTCTCTGGAGAGATGTAACTCTGTTTGCACCCTGGATGTCCTGTAACAGTCCACCTGTGGGTCCTGCAGGGAACAGTCACAAACAATATTATGCAGATTAGGAACAAAGACATAGAATACAGAATGTTCTTCTGGAAACCAACAGGGAATTTGTGTTCAAACACAATTCTAAAAAGTTCTGATCACAGAGATAAATTCAGTACTAATCCCCAGAACAGCCTTTCGAATGAGCACTGCAGCACATTCCAATCAGACTCCACTCCTGTGATTTGGGTTGAACTTTCTCCAGACGTTGTACTCCGTGGATGGTTAAACGTTCACAGACATACTTTACTGTTCATATTGAAGTTCCTGTAGACAGTCCGGGCTCCATACAAGAAGGCGTCTCCATCGTTGGTGATGCAGCCGTCCACCAGGCCCTGTGAGTCCAGGTAGGCACACATGGCCTCGGCCTCCCCGGCAGCTGTGACCCAGGGCAGACCCAGGTAGTCCAACATGTCTGCACACTGCAGGTATCAGAGAAGGGTGCATACAAATTAGTAATTCATCATGACTTGTCTGATCTGCAGGTGAGTGGGGGAAGCAACTAACCTCTCGAAGGACAGCTTTAAAGCGCCCTCTGCTGGTGTTCACTGTAATCTTCGGGGCAGAAGCCTTTTTGAATCCTCCATATCTTGTTTGTGTCCTCTTGCTCATGGTTTCTGCTTTTAGTTTTGGGGCTTCTCCTTCCATCACGAACACAAGCTTTACCCCCATAAGCGTGAGGGATGACGCCCTGAAAAATAAATTCCTGGACACACAAGAGCAATGCTTTGGGGTAACCGGTGACCAGAAACAGTTTTAAGCTGATTAATTAAAGAGCGATATGTGACGTTTACCTCAGGTGTGGCTTGGTGACTCTCCCCATCATCGCTTGGACATGCTGGGCCTCGCACACCCACAGACTCAGGTCCACTGCTAGCGTCATTCCGCTCAAACTGTACAGCGGAACCGACTCACGAACCGGCTCCACGATGGACCACAAGTCGTTAACACCCATATCTAACCCCCCCAAAAAACGGCCTTTTTAAATCGATTTAATTCAGTGGAGTGTATAGAAAACGTGAATGCTGAACAACACAAAAAACCAACACAGGACGACGACAAGTTTTCAAACAGTGGCGGCCGTTGGGCCCCGTTCCAATTCGTTGAATACATCTGTGCACTACGCTGCCTTGTTGCTGTATTAATCGTCACGACGTGGAAAAATAAAGTCAACTCGATGTTTAAATTGAATATGGGTCATCTCGAGGCTTTATGTGATTGTGTAATTTCGATTCACTTAATTATTTCAACTACAAGGCGGAAAGAAAGGGAACAGCCTCGCGAAGTCGGTCTAAGCCGGACATGTTAACATGCGCGTCATATTAACGAGCCTCTGAATGCGTGTTGTTATGGAGACAGGCTCTTGTTTACAGACCTTTTGACTGTTTTTATTTTCCACCATGGACTCAGAAATACACCTAGAAGTTGTCGGCTTAATTAAAGACTGTAATTTCCATGTTGCCAGAAGTATTGCCGAGGTAAAGCGTTCATCTCTTGTTATTATTTGGCATAAATTCACCTGAACGTTATCAACACTTTTATCTTTTATGCACAATAGGGACTAAAACAGAAGTTTCCCAAGGTGTTCCTCGATCCAAAAATTCAACCACTACTGGAATTTGACTGGCACACATATCTGTCCCAAAAGAAAAGGGTGAGTCTTCTCTTTATATTCCTTTAAAATACAACCCTCAAGCTAATTGTTTTTGGGCTGCAACAAAACTCTTAAAGTCATTAAAGCAGAGAAAATGGCATAAAGTGTCAAGAGAAAGCAGTCATTAGGCAGAAGTGTGGTCTGTGTCAGTGTTGCATTACTGCTGGGTTATTATATTATTATCAAATCATATCACTATAAATGGTGCATTGTGTAGACAGCATTCAAATGTTGTAAGTGGAGCTCATTTGAATTAACTTACATTGCTTATTGTGTTTTGTAAATGTTCATATCTTTTGTTTGTATAATCTTAATGCAAATAATTTAAATACTCAAGTAGAAGTACATCACAAGTGTACCGTACTTGAGTAATTACGTGCGTTACTTTCCACCATTTCTGTAGACTGTGTAAGCTTCAGCTGCTTGCTGAGTGTTGTGATGCTCCACTATACAGCTACAGACACAACACAGTACTGCTGTAGTTTGACGTTATGGTTATTCTGATGAATCACAACACATCTGTTGTTCAAACCCTTGTGACTCAAGGAGCTGCGTGGTGAAGCGTGGCAGTACGCCAGCAGCCTGATGTGCTTTGTGAACGGCCTTCTCCTTGGTAATGAGAAGGACCTCGCCTCCTGGGCCCAGAATCAGTGGAGTTTCTCTTTCACTCGGCCACAGGCTTTCTATTTGGCTCTCACTGAAGACTACTACACCAAACACCTCCGGGACAATGGGGCAAGTCCACACCACTGACACAAACATAACAAGTTTAGGTTAAAAATCTGCAAACCATCAGGCTCCAGTCGTAGTTACAGTCATCAGTGGCTCTTCTTGATGAATATTTCTCATAAAAATCACCTTTTCTTTGTATTTGTTCAACCGTGAAACATTAAAACGAAAGGAATACACTTCTCTGTCATTTCATTGCAGCATCAGTTTGTCTTCATGTACATTGAAATAGCAGGAGAGGCAGTGGGGAAGTTATTGTTTGAGGTGAGGCACAAATTCATGTAGTTTATCATTACCAGCTGCATTATGTGACTAAACGGATTACCATTACAGCATAGCAGCATGTTAATAAGGCACATTGTCCTCCCTCTCCTCAGCTGTTCTCAGATGTTTGTCCAAAGACATCAAAGAACTTCGAGGCTCTGTGCACCGGAGAGCGAGGTCTGTCACAGAGCGGCCTCCCACTTTGCTACAAGGGCTCCGTGTTCCATCGTGTGGTGCCTAACGGCTGGGTGCAAGGTGGAGGTATGGTCCACATTAAACTAGATACAACTAATCTGACTCTGTTTCCAGAAAGTGAGATAAGCAGTGACTTCCTCCAACTTCCCATCCACGGTACTCATTACAGCCTGACCCATACTACGATTGTGACAGAAACTAAAGTCGTCAGCAAAAATATTGTGAGATTGAGGAAGTGAGTTTGTATCACTGTGGTCTAATTACACAATACATATATCTTTCAATTTTGCAGATATTTCTCCAGAACGGAAAGGTGATGGAGGGGAGTCAATCTATGGACCAACATTTGAAGGTAAAAAAACATATAAACGTTCCAAGACATCAACAGTATTGCCATGAGAACCCACTGTGCATGTGTGTATATTAGTGGATTTTATTGTAAATTCTCCACAACATGTGTTCTTTCTCCTTTTAGATGAGAGCTTTGCCGTGTCCCACACTAGACGGGGCACTCTAGGAATGGCCAATAAGGGACCCCATACTAATGGATCCCAGTTTTACATCACCCTGCAGCCAACACCCTGGATGGAAAGGACCTATGTTGCTTTCGGGTTTGTATCACACCTATTTAATTTCCCAATGCTGCAATATTTCAGATCTCTTATACATTTCTGCTCAAGCCTAGTGTCTTTATTTTCTATTCTAGTCATGTGGTTGAGGGTGTCGACGTCCTCAGGAGATTAGAAGGAGCTCTGACTTGCAATGAAAGACCCAAGTATGATTGTAAAGTTACAGATTGTGGAGTGTTTAAGTTTTAAGTTGAGTGTTTAAATGCTTTTTTTCTATTTTTTTCTTGTAATCAAATAAAAGAAACATACGACTGACATTTGCTTCTCTTTTGTATGTACTTGTAATTTGGCATTTTGTTGATACTGTGCATGAATAAAGTACGTTTTGTGTCTTAATGTCGTCAACTAGCATTTTATCATCACATCCACATCAATTACTCTGTGTATGTGTATATTTATATGATTTTATTCTGGTTTCTTTGTGGTTTTGAGAGTAACATTTACTCACCAAATACTTACAGGTACGAACAACATATATTCATAATGTATAACACCCAGAGTAAAACTTGCAGGTACTGAAATGCAAACCCAATGCTGTAAATGAGGTGGGATCAACTGAAAACATTTCTCTTTGTCTTTGCCAAGAAGTATATTTGAATTCGAACTTAAGAGAAAGGCGCAGAGGTGGAGCAAGCAGGTGAAACTTCATTGTTAAATTGAATATTAGCTGTCCAAAATATAATTATGACCTATGAGTAAGGCTCAGGCTGACATCAATGAATGGTAAATTAACCTGTAGTCAGATAGAGATATCCTGTTAATCAGACTGTGTGTTTGTTTAACTTAATGAACAACAGATTCAGTCCAGAGGCAGGCTAAGATAAAAGGCTCCTCACATCGTTAAAATTGATACTGTGCATGTTGTATCCCCTAAAAATCCACTTAGAGTGGATGGGAAGTGAGTATCAGGGGGCCAATCTGTGCCAATCAGGCCATGGATGTGAGAGGTTATTTTTAGTGTATTAATATTCAGTGTTTTGCGTCACAGGTGTACTCTTTTTTCATCAGGTATGTCTTGAGTGACGTCTCCCTCAGCTAAACATAGAAGTGACGCCCAGCAGTTTGGTTAATGATAAACGAACAATAAGCGCCTTTTCCCTTCTTGCCGTTGACGTGGTGGCAGTTCACGTGCACTTTGGTTTTTTTGTCACTCCTCCCAGTGAAAAAAAAAAAAAAAAAAAGTGCCACATGACCTGTCAAGTAGGAAGTAGCGAGCTAGCGCGAGCAGCAACAACAGCAGCAGCAGTGACCAGAAACGCAAAGACGAGGAGGAAGCTGTGAAATCTCCGAAGTCTCACTCTCGACGTTTCTCCTCAAGATTACGTTGCCTCCGTCGGAACACAAAGAGCAATAAGTTGCCCGCAGTCATGTACTTGAAGGTGGTGTTTTTCACTGTGGTTCTGGCTCTGCTTGGCGCGCCAGCCGCAACAGACTCAGGTAAGTTTGCGACCTCTCGCTGCTGAGCTAGCGGCTATAGCTACAACCAAGACGTCCACCAGTAAACTGATCCAGAATCTGTCTGGAGTATATGCCTCCATTTTTGGTCATTACAATTTGTATTTCCACGCTCAAATTGCCAGGATTAGCTCACGCCTTAGCCTGCAAGCAGACAGTTTTGGGCTTAGATTCAGTTTACATTGTGTCACGTGGACTGTAGGTTAATATTATTATAATACTATAAACGACACAGGACAGACTGGTGTAACGTTAACTCTCATTGTCAGATCCAGATCAGCTTGTTATGTAACCGCTTTCATTTGCCTCCTGTGTCACATTTTAAAATACACAACATTGTAATATTTTGCTGTTTGTTTGTGCTAAATTTGAGTTATTGTCTGTTAGATCCCTTATTTAGCAGCACCATCTGGAGAGCTACTGTTACAGTTTCATTTTCTACCACATGCAGGAGGAAGTTACTGTAAAAGTACCACGACTAAATTAATAAATGTCTTCTTTGCAGATGAATGTCCCTCTAAGTCGTGCGAGGAGTGTGGAACCACTGCTAGCTGCAAGTGGTACAACTGCACATGTGAGTATCTGTCATGACTGTGTGGGAGGGAGTGGCACAGGTTGGTCTTTGTGTGCCCAGACAGCTGGACCGCTTGGACACATGATTCCTCGGGTATGGCGAGAATGTACGGCAGTCGATGCTCGACTTTTAGATGATGTCATCTCTATTTCCCTAAAGCCCGAACTGTCTCGTAATGGTCTGGCAACACCAATGGACAAGCTGGTTTGGGAGTAAACTACTGGCACACAGCTCTGTAGGGTGAGGGGTCGAGGTTATTGCTTACACTCACTATTTCCTCCCACAATAATTTAATTTAAGGATCGAGAGGGCAGCAGGAGAGGCAGAGCTATATGTCTTTTAGACATTAACGCTGTGCTCTTGTCCTGATTTTTGGTTTCGCTGCCCTTTGCCTACATCTCTGTATAGCGTCCCGTGATTTCATTATGTTAATGGGAATGTCTGTCTACACAAGAGTGCTGCGAGTGTGAGAAATCTCTCTGACTTCTGCACGATAGAGCGGAGGTTGTGGAGAAATATGCCGCAGTGGTAATTTTCAATCCAATTTGGAAGCGCGCTGGTTGTGATTATAAAGAAGTTTCCGTTGTTTGCTGAGTCAACCAATGTCTTTCCATTCGCTGCATGCTCCCTGTATGGTTTGTTGTTTTAGTAGGACAGGAGCTGTTTGTTTTCATGTTATCAGTGTCAGGAAATGAGGTTACAGCTTTTATGAGGAAAGCAGAGATCAGGTGACATCATCTTATATCTTAAAAAGTGTAGATTTGTCACTTTTTCATTCAGCAGATGTGAATAAGAGTGTGATAAACCCTTGTGATTATTCACAGTGTTTTGCGAGGTAACTGCTACGGTGGACCTCTGATCAAAACCTGAACCTTATAGGTGAACAAAACAAGTTTTGGGATAATTCTCCATATTGCCCTAGAAGGGTGTGTGTGTGTGTGTGTGTGTGTGTGTGTGTGTGTGTGTGTGTGTG
>NW_022280121.1:517491-537762 GCF_004355925.1 Anarrhichthys ocellatus
GTGTGTGTGTGTGTGTGTGTGTGTGTGTGTGTGTGTGTGTGTGTGTGGTCAGACACATACACACACGGGTCTCATGTGATTGCGTAAAAGATAAACAGGAGAGGAAGCTAGTGGATGTGCAACAGGAAGCCTGCAATATCCTCACGTTGGGGAGCAGAAGAAAGGAGAGTTAAAGGAAACGATTAGGTTCATGTGACTTGTTCTCGTAATGTGTGCCTCGGGTGCAGTTCTCGGCAAAAGTGTTCTGTGATCTCGTACAAAATATAACTAATAATCCTAACTGCATTACTAGTTGGTGGTCTAGCAGATTCACATTCATTAAGCTTTGCTCCAACAACAGTTAATGTAAGTAGGGCAAACATTTTACCTCTCAAGGGAGTTGACTTGTTTGACAATCTAACCAGCTGTGATTCTCCCAAAGGGCGTATAGAGATTTGTTGATCCCACACACTCTGTCTGCTTTGTCTCTGGCTGTCCCTCTTATTACGCAATGATTCATTAAGTTGTTGAACAGGACAGGTGAGACGGCAATTATGCACGTCCTCTCAGAGCCGAGGGAGACAGGATAAACCTGTTGTATTTCCCATAGAGGTTTACAATTACATTTAATGCACGTGAGGAAAACACAGCACCCGTAAGCACAAAAAACCCAAATATGTTGATCTGTTCTCGTATTACGTTTGTTGTCATTTTCACAAGTTTTGATCAACATAGTCTGTTTTTATTGTACGAGTAAGATTTGATCAGCAGCTATTTTTTTACCATGCTCATCGGATGTTATTGTAAACAAGATAAGGAGTCTTTGTTAAAAGTTTCAGGGAGGTTTGGCTGGTTTTTATATTGTGTCGTGGTGGAAAACGTGTCTTTTCTACCCAAAGACTCCTCTCAGTGCTGTCTCTCACCAGCCTACTACACAGGACACAACAGGCCCAACAGTGTTGAACAACACTGACTGCTCACAAAGTAAGACGAGAGCTGAAGCCTTTTCACAAACCCAAGAATGGATCGCCTATTTTATATGAAAGGTCAGCTCTGACCTGTCGAGATGGCTTTCCTGAAGCGCAGCATAACCGCGCTGCTGCCGCAGTGTCATCACATTTATCTTCGGTTTAGGGAAGTTGTGTAAACAAGCATTTGGCGTCAGAAGCACATTTCCCTGCAGCCCAGTGTTTGAACACTCAAGAACTTTACCCGTGTACACGCAAGTTCCGTAGCGCCTCTAAGTACAGGCTGTAGTTTGTGACAAAGCTGGTGGAGTGCTGTTAAACCAAGACGCTGTTTTGTGTGGAGGCTTTCACTCACACCTTTAGCTTCAGCAAGCTGTGTATGATGATCATGATGTCACCATCTTGGAAAAGGGTGAGAGTCAGTCCTACCGTTCACAGCTGCCTGCGAGATAACAGCCCTCTGAGTAGTGAGTGACCTACCGGGGAGTGAAAAAAACAAAAACCCTCCTCCAACATGCTTCAACATACATCGATCTCAGTGTCGGATCACACAGAGTGTGTGAAAAATAATGCAGCCAACACTTTCGTAATGACTTGATCGTTGATGTCTTTACGTCATTACGTTTCCAGCTTTTAAAAAGTTTCCCTTTCTGAGTTTAAGATAAATGAGGCAGCTTATTTCTTGTGCTTACTTCCTGATCAGCCGTAGCAGAACTGTAGCAGTTTGTGAAATCTGATATAAAACAGGGAGAAGCTGCATTGACAAAGAGGAACAATGGTGGACGGATTAGCTACCGAATAGCACAAAACCATGGCCTCAATATAATTGAACCAACAGCCGAGCGACACAGAAACTTTACATCATGGGCTCCACAAACTAATAATTACGTCAGCGCGGCCGTTGGGTAGTTGCTTGTCTCCGAGGCCACTACCTTCTTCACTGTGGAGAAGGTAACACGGGCTGGTGAGTCATTTTTGACCCTATTTGGAGAAAGCCAGAAGATGCTTTCAACAATGGCTGCAGCCTTTACTGTTAAAATTGCTGTATCTGTAATTTATGGGCGGCCATCTGGTGTGAGTCGTTACTTGTTTTACAGCACCAGGTGCCCTTACATTGAGTAGACGCAGTTCCCTTTATGATGTTCCTGTAAGCCAGGATGATAATGCTCCCATATGCTCATATAATAAACAAATTCAAGAGCTATTTTTTTATCAACACAAAGGTCTTTAATGGCCTCTCTTGTCACTATAGTTATTATTAAAGCTTTATGGGGAATAATACTTCCGTATCGTTGGAGACCTAAAGATTTACGACCTGTAAAATGTCGTCCCAGATCGGACCGAGACAAGTGAAGGCGTCGCTGAATCCATGACCTAAAGTTGGATTGTGATGTTATCTATCTATCTATCTATCTATCTATCACAAACAAACAAACAAACAAGCGTGTAATGTAAAAACAGAAAAAGGAAGATACCTCCAAATAGTTTCTGACGTGTTTCGCTATAACAAGAGCAGTGGAGTGATATAACCGGGTGTGAAAAGCAGCTATAGTCACAAGGTGCTGTCTGTCGTGACTCATGCTGTCCTAACTGTGATAGAGTTGAACCATTAAAGGAAACAAACGCATTCATAGACCTTTCTGTGTTGTTTTAACCGATAGAATTTCATTTTTCGATGGTTAATCATGTCTGTAATTTAGTCAAATTCTGTTTTAAGGTTAATGGATAAACAACACAATCGCCGCTACGTCTGTATCTGGAGTTCTTGTCGAGTATTTGGGACAGGCGGAACTTCATGGCGGGGCAAAGTCCCCTTCTGTCATGGTTAATTAATAATCTGATTTTACAATAAGAGAGAATACACCTCGATGATCAAGCTATGAGTCAGAGAACTGACCATTCAGAAAACAAATAAGTCTTAAACTGTGGTGGATTAAACTAAGTTCATTTACTGTATTCATTTAAGTTCTGTATGCAAATACAATTATAAGGGGCTTGTATTTTACTAATTTCTGGTACTTTATTCTTCTACTCACTATATCTATATATATCTCTATCTATCTATAATTATAATTTCAAAAAGAAACACATTTATTTGACATTTTTGTCACTATTTACTTTGCCGATTAACATTCTAAATATACAATATTTGATTTATTTATGAATAAAAATGTATTTTACATGACATAAATTAATTGAGCCATGATCTCATATTGCCAGATTATATGAGTCCAGTCGTCGGCTCAAACTAGCAGGCTCAGACTTGAGTGATGTTGCTCTTGCCAACATAAGACACTGAAGTCGACTCTGTTCGCTTGGGGAAACCGAATTTGTCTAGAGCACGAATCCGGGCTTTTAATCCGCGATACTTTTGTCTCTCGCAGTAACTGTTAGCTGTCACAACACGACTCTCCTGCCAGATAATGTGACCTGCACCCCAGTCAGCTGCTCAGGTAAGTCAAACAGCATAGTGGTGTAAAATATCTGATGGGGGAAATTAACATTTTGTATATTAACATGTTCTTTTAGGCTCGAAGAGAATCGGTAGACTCCATATTTGTTCACAAATGAATGCATTATTAAAATCTGCAGATTCTGTTTGGGTTTAGCAGCGTTTTAACTGAGGTGTCTGATAATGGTCAGTCTCTGCACTTTGGCGCCGTCTCTCTCGGCTTTTGTTTGTTTCCCAAAATACTAATTCCACCTTTCCCAGGAGAAATGATGAGGGAGCGTTGTGTACTTTTCTCACCATTGTTGTTTGTGTGGTGTCTCTTGCTTTACTCCTTTCACCCCGTCCCCGTTCCCTGTCCTGCTGTAGAAAACCCAACCTCCCCTGTCCCTGTTGTCTCCGTCACCAACCCTAACACCAGCAGCCCTCAGCCCACAACAGGTAACCAGTCCTTAATACCCTCTGCTGCAACCTGCTTTAGTCCGTGGTGTCCAGCATGTACGGTTTGAAGTGGTCTTGTTAATAGTTTTTATTGACATAGCTTCAAGATAAGTTAAATCTTTATTGAAATTCTGTTGCTGCAGCAGCACTAAGACCGCAATAGTACAGATAGAGAAAGAAATACTATGTGGTTTATTTAAAAAAAGAAATCATGAGGGAATCGGAGGAAGTGTTTACTTAAGTATTAAAGGGTACTTACTAATGCCATGAGTAACTACCAGGACAGAAATCTTAAGGATTACAAATTCAAACGTCTTTAAAAGTAAAATGGCTTAAAGTCAAACGGTGTGGAGGTTAAAGGATGCGTTCTCACTGTGCCCCACTACAGGCCATACGACCATGAATTCCACCACCTTCGTCCCGACTCCCAGTGGGAACATCTCCATCCCTACGGCTCCATCCCCTACTTCAAGTACGTGGAAAGAAATCCTGACATTGTGATGGAGCAAGAACATTTATGTGTACATAAACCACAATAATGACATATTTTTTTTTGTTTTCCTTTCAACACAGTGGGACCCAGCACCAATTCCACCCCGATCGCCCCCTCTCCCGCCCCTCACAAGAACACCTTCGACGCCGCTAGCTTCATCGGTGGAATAGTGCTGATCCTGGGCCTGCAGGCCGTGATCTTCTTCCTCTACAAGTTCTGCAAGTCCAAGGACCGCAACTACCACACCCTTTGAAGCGGCCACACGTTTGGATCCACATCACTCGACCGATCCCCACCAACTACAACCTTGCAGAGAAGACTCCCCACTCGGCATGCACTCATCACGGTGGACTCGAACAGTGTTTTCAAGCAGGGTGTTCTAGATCTTCAATGTTTGTGCCACTTGTGGTTTAGGCCTGCATTAGCCCTGCTGTTGTAGTTTGTATTAACACACACACACACACACACACACACACACACACTAAGGCCTCTATGTATGATAATTTAACTCTCCGGGAACATGGTGTTTTTATCCTTGAGCATAGGGATTACATAATCTGATAGTTACTCCCACCTCCATCATGCCGTTAGTTATCCTAGTGAATTGAGGGGGTTTGTGTTATTTACAGCCCCTCTCCTCGTGGCCTCCTCAATTCAATGCACCACATGAGAGTTAAAGAATTACTCATGTTCCCAAAGCAGCTTTCCTGGTGATGCTCAGGAGTAGTACGGCTGCAAACTGGTAGCATCTACATTTTTATTTAGTTTTTGTCTTGATTTGGAAACACTGTTTGAGTTCACAGCTTGTTCTTTAACGCGACGGCTGTGATGATTCAGTATTGCTTTTAGCCTGTTTTGCACCCCCCCCTCCCCCCCGAGCAGCTGCGTCGTGTATGTGTGTTTATACATGATGTATCTACGAGAGAATAAAAGCAACACCCAATCATCTGACATCAGACTAAAACAAATAGCCGTCCTTCTGGTAAACAGTCTAATCTGGGTGTCTCCCATGGCATTTAGGAGTGCTGCCAGTAGAGCAGATCAATGCAATAATCCCATATCAAGTTCATTTCCCATCCTTTAATCTCCCGGTTGTTATTTCTTCTTCACCAACTTTAAAACGTACCCACTGCTAACGTGGAGATGGCCCTTTGCCCGAATTTCTGTGGGGAGGTCAAAAAAGGGGCCTGTGGGTCAAAATGAAAGATTGTAGAATATTAACAATGAATATGTTTTAATAATGTTTAATACAGAGAAGGGGGAGATACAGAAAATGGCATGCACCTTCTTGATGTGGACAGTGATAGCAGTGAAGTGCCTTTAATGTCCGGTATGACTTAAAGAGAGAAGAGGAAGAGGAGGCCCAGGTGTTATCAGCTTCGTTTTTAAGAAAGAAGCGGTATCGCTGTGCTGATATTGGGGAGAACCGTTGTATCCCAGCTGGACTGAAGAGCCTTGTATTTTGAGGAATGGAGTAAATGGATGTAATCTGAGGGCCTTGATCAATGGAGATTGAAGTTTTTCCCTATAAAGTAGAGGACTATATATTCAGTACATGAAACCTATGGTCTTCTCACTGACTCACTGACTTTGTATAAATGAATATTTTAAAGTGCTCTCCCCCCTTTTTGTAGCGCCCAACACTGCTCCCAAATATCCTACCGCGTCACCTATTCATGTTTTATTATCAATCTCAGAACACGAGCGATGAGCTTGCAGGACATTTTGGGTCGCCGTTAGGTGCTGTTGAATCAGGGAATGCAACTTTAGAGAAATGGCAAAAAACGTATTGGGCCTAATTTAATAACTTGAGTATTGCAGAGAGTGCATTGAGGTAAAAATGTTGGACTGTTTGTTTGTTCAAATGAGCATTGCGCCTCTGATTTCTGACTTTGCCGTGTAAATGAGAGTATTGTGATCGAAGTGCAGAACTGCTCATGAGCTCATGTTGCATTCTCCAATTAGCTCGCTGCTAACTGTGTGATTTTTATTTCTTTCCATTTTGTCCCTCCTGTACATAGCCACGTCCTGTTTGTTTTATCTTCTTGAGGAAAGGCTAAATGAAGGAGTGTTTATCAGTACATTGTGCTCGTAGAGGCTCGTCGGTGTCGATAATGTTTTTGTTAAATGCTTTCTTTTCATTATTGCATGCTGGATGCTTGGAGTTGTGGCTCTTCCTCCCATTGCATACGCTCTTAAAGGATTTAGACAATTTAAAACCACTTTGTTAATTAGCCAATATGCTAGTTGAAAGAATGCCTTGAAACTGTGTGCTTTGAGCCAATGTCCTCAGTTTTGGCATGGAAATTGAGCATTGCACTGACAAGCTTTGTTTTGTAACTTTGTAAATGTTTTCATGGTTCAGCTCCCCGAAAAAAATCCCGATGCTTGTATAAATACTCAGTCTTGAATATCTACTAGATAATGGATGAATAATCACCTTGTTCTGTATGGCCTCAGACCTTAACAAATGTATGAGTGTGCAAATGTTTTTTTGTTTTCATAATTTAGGATTACATGTTTCCTGCTGCTCACCGTTAACACGCCTTTTAACCGAGTCACCTGGTGGCATTAGGCTACAGCCCAAAGACCCAACTACGGCGACAAGGCTCCAGAGTTTCGCCTCAGCTGTGGAGAGCCTTCGCCCCCAAATTAAGAGAAACATTTTGCGTTTTAGTCACAGCTGTTGAGTGGCGTGCTGCGTAAGTGCTCTCACGCTGTTGACACGGTGGCTGCATTCCCCAAGAACACGGCGTCACGTGTTGACATCGTGACGAGTCCAAAACACCTCTGGTACCAATAGATGTCCATTGTGTTGCCTCTCCGCAGCTTCGGCGACAAGTTAACTAACTCGGTCAGTGCACCACTTAAGGAAAAGTGCCTTATTCAGTTAATACCCATCTATAGTTGTAGTTTGTAAAATATGACACACCTATTAAATAATGTGACTCAGCACTTTCAGACCCCTGTGAAGTGGTTCTCTGTGTTGTATTCTGCTTAAATGTCTGTTTCGTCATTGCTCGGCCTTAACTTCTTGATCAAAACCCACAGAGTGTTTGCTAGTGACAAGCTGCCCAGGCCATCACCAGGCTGCTTTTTGTTTGGAAAGTGAGTGCGTTGGATGCATGACGGTTGGCCCTTATTAGCATTTGAGTGCCTACATTTCAACCAATCGCACAATAGAATTATAGGCGTTTTAAATGCTGCTGAAATGGCTTTAAACCAGCTAATGAGTGGTTTTAAACTAGATGCGCGGTTTGTGGCCTGGTCAACTTATCACACAGCACGTTGTAATAAACTGCAACACTTCCTCCATCATGCAAACGGTCATGTGAGGGCTTGTAATTTTCAATTGTTTTACTGAATGACTTGTTTTCTGTCGAGTAGGATTTTAAGTTTGCTTGTTCATGGAGGGCTTTCCTCAGTTTTCAGCCTCGCAGTGTTCAACTCCAAGAGCAACGAGTGAAAAGCTTTTTGATTCACTCCTTTTTGCCCCGTGGCTCATTGTAGTGCCAAATCTTTTCCCTTTTTGTGTTAGAGGCCAGCGGTCTTGTCGGTACTATATTTCTGGCTTTGACATACACAGACTGTACATGTAGACACTTGCAGCTGCCCCCAAAAAGCCTCCTGAAATGTTTTGTGCTTACTTTGTGCTCCTTTCTTGCTCTCTCAAACCTTTTTATTTTGTGCCTTGTTTTCTAGTGTTGCCTTTTAGTTCACGATGTAAAGCCAATAAAGTTTGAATCTTGTTAAACAAATCACTGTGTTTACCTTTTTCATTTGGGCAGCAGTGGAGCAGATCATTTACATGACAAACCCCGAGTGGGACGATGACACGCAGCCAGGTCTCCACTGCCATGGTTACAATTGAACGGCCTGTTGCCTGGACAACAAAATGTATCGAATTCAGGCTTTGCTTTGTACTGCCGTGTGTGTGTGTGTGTGTGTGGCTAATGCTAGGTCAACAAGCTATCATGTTACAGAAGCAAATAGCAAAGCAGTGCTGAACAAACTATTTCTTCAAGTTCTATTTACAGTATCTAAACACTCCAAATTCAGCAGTATTTAACTATAGAATCTGGATTTGCCAACAAATATAGTTCTAGGTGTATCCATACTTTATGCTAAGCTAACCGGCTGCTGGTAGCTTCATATTTAGCCTAGTAGTTGTATCTCATTTTATCTCTCTTCATTTACTAAAACAACAAACTAAACTGCCTGAGGGACTTTGTTTCAGCTTGACCTGCTCTTCTGTCCAAGTGTGTTTGGAGTCTATTAGAGAAAGAAACCATCAATATAATTAACATAATCACATTCTTATTGACATGGATTTCTGATGTTATACATCCTGGATCCACCCTAACCCAGTCAATACCCTCCATCTTTTTGGAGATCCTCCATGGGCCCCAAAGATAAATCGGATGGACACAGAAAAAAACATATTTTCACCTTTTCAGGCCTCTAGAAATCCCTCCCAATACACACCCACAAGACCTTTACTGGTTATGAGGGGTCACCTGATAATGTAGAGGGGTTTTAGTGACACTAGTGCCCCCCTTTGGCCACACAAACTAAAAGCCCCACAATTATCCTCTATATTGTCTTTCATAAAGTTTACGGAGCAGACTACAACTTGAACTGGTTTACTACTTTCTGTGTTTGATAGCAATCAACATGTTTTGATCAAAGCAAACCGGTACAAAGTTTATAGCAACCATGCAACATTATTTGCTGTCATGTACAACTGATGAGTTGACAAAAACAAAAAAAAATCCCCCTCTGTTTAAAACAACCAGTTTGTTTTTCACAATGAGTTGACACAGGGTCACAGCAAGGTTCTGCAGATGTGGCAAAAGCTGTTCGCTCTAAAGGAAATGATCATGTGCGTGTTTCCCTGTGTGTGTGTGTGTGTGTGTGTGTGTGTGTGTGTGTGTGTGTGCGCACTCTCAAGAATCACAGTCTGTACAGTTGACTACGTGCTTGAACAATATGTTTGTGTGCTGAGCAGACTGTTTTTCTCCAAGTGGCCCTGAGTCCCCAGCTGGCACTGTTTCCTAGAACCAAAGAGAGTTTTAGGGGAGACATTTATTTTGGACAACCACACCATAACTTCTCTCTTTAGTGTGTGTGTGGTCATTAAAAAACATCTGCAACCCTGCACAGTATCTGCTGTTAATGGTTACTTTTTCAATTGTTCTCCATGTCAATTTATAACTCAAAGAAACAGACTGTAAGCTGTACATTAATTGTACACTTAAGATGTATCTTTATCCTCATAAAAATGTTGGGAAATCCTTCACACACACAAGAAAAATGCCTTACAGGCTCACAACTACCCAGCCCTCCTACATACACTGCTCTCCGAACACATCGCTGCTATTCAACACCAGGCAAAGAGCGGGGTGTGCAGTCACACGGTATCAGAGCTGCAGGGTCAGGAGAGATGTGTGGGCATGGAGGAGGCTTGACTTGCCTCAGCTAACCTGATTGCCATGTCCAGTCATGCTCTGTAATCTAATATGGGAGCACACAGAAACAATGCAATAGGTTTAGTCTCTCTCTCCCGTAGCCCAGCTCAGTCCATTTAACCATGCTGTAAACTCATGCCAGGAATACCAGGACCAAGCAATTTTAGCAAGATAATTAACTGAAAAGGCTGAATGTGGAAGGCAACAATCACAATCAGCTGTTTTCTACTCCCGTGACCCAGAACCTTGGACAGGGATGTCTTCATTTTAGTTTTTATCAGAACAACCACTGTGGAGTTGGTGGTATAGGAAGTAACTGAGAATAGCTTTATGGTAAAAAGAAAAATGCTTCCTGCTCATCAAAAATGTGATATTATAAGACAATAAAAATGTTGACCGAGGCCTGATAACGAGGAGATAATGCAGGAATGTTATGAGGCAGCATGTGGTTGTTGCTCCCATAAAAAAGTGGTTGACTGAAATAAACAGAGAGCAAAGAAAAGGTGTCCCGTCATCTGACCAGCCTACAATTAGTAAGAGCTATCATTGATGAATTTGAGAGAATTTGGCTGTCTTGGCAGTGTGAGATAGCAAAATCCTGTGGCAAAAAGCAGTTCCTCCCACTAGTGCGCAGCGATAAAAACCACATCCGTTTGTCCTGTGGTCAGGGCGACATGTACTCAGCTGTCCAGCCTGCTGCTGTAACGGAGCTCACAGAGCTTTTTGGTCCATCTATTCAAGACAGTAGGGGCTTGATGCTGCACGCTACATTATAAAGTCATGTCTTAATATTATACATGCAACTGCAGGGTGTGTGGGGTGACGGCCTTCATATTTGTAAAATAGAAATAGGATGAGCACTGCCACCTAGTGGTTGAAAGTATGAATTACAACTGGTGGTGGAGAAAAAAACATTTGTGTTGGCAGAAGTAAAATGTGAAGAAAAATATTTTTTAAATATGCAGAGAGAATAAACTTTATTAAAATGTGAAAATATTAAAAATAGATTACTTCAGCTTCATTTGAGATGAGACAGGGTGAGGTCATGATTCATAGACATTACACCCTCTATTTATAAAGTACCCTGTATGTGATAGATTTCATTCAAGTCAAACACCTATTGCTTTAATAGGTTTCATAAGTAACACATAATCAACCCTTTCTTTCCCTCTAACACTAAAAACGTCCCAGAGGCCATTTGAAGAGTGGGAAAAACCGGCTGCAGGGAACCAAAGGCAGTCTTGTGGTTCGACCAGCTGTAGTATCACAGAAAGGTCTTTCAGAGAACCTCATGTTTCCCAGGAGATGTCGTCTTGTTTCAGGCTGTTTCTGAACTTCTGGGTCTCTCTGAGAAGTTGCAGGTTGTTGTGAGTGGTCCCACCTTTCCTTCCCTTACTCTTAGCCTTAACGGGAGAGGGAACAGGTGGTTTGATCCCACTCAACTTCTTGGCCGTGTGTTCCTCGGCACATGGCTGGCTCTGAGTCAATTTATGGACCTGTGCAGGAGCCGAAGACAGCGACATTGGTGACCTAAACTACGTACACAGTTAGGGATGGCACCACAGACAAACACTGGACATGCTTAAATATTTAACACATCTACAAAGCCTGTCGCTGGATTGTACTGAATGATGGTTCACATACCGTCTGCTGGTGTTTGCGGAGCTTTGTGATCTGAGCTCTCTTCTCCTCCATTCTGGCGACCAACCTCTCCAGTTCTCTCTGCAGGTCCTGCCTCTGCTGGCAATGTTGGGTTGCATCTATCTGATGCACCAACTCTTGATGCTCACTGACAAAACACACACAGATTATTAAATGTGTAAAAAATAGGAATAAAAATAAATAAAAGAAGCTTACTCACAAGCTCATTTGTCCTAGCTCGTCCTGCAGAGCCAAGAGCAGGTCAGAAAGTGAGCCCAGCGGCTCGTGAAAAGTGGTAGAAGATGAAGCGAAGTCCCTCTGGAGGCTTTTCTTGGCTCCACAAGCAGACCTGTGCAGCGTGCTCACTCGTTCACACAGCTGGGGCTGATGGTGCTTCATCATGTGAAGTATACTCTGTACGTTGGCGTGTACCGAATGGCTCGGGCTTGTCGACTGCGACGGAGAGAGACAATTAAAATGAATCGAAAGAAACCAAATAAGGGAAAAGAGTTAATGATAATGCAGTAAGTGCACAGCATCAGAACTGACGTACCGTTCCTGCAACAAATGGCATTTGTTTGTGCCTTGGGCCCCTTGGCGATGGCAGCTCATTCTGTCGAGAGGTTTTCTGAGGAAAAAGACAGCTTTTAGCACTACTATGTACAAACAAATGTTTTTCTCATCAACTAAATACAGGCAGTTAATTAGCTTTATCAATAAGAAAAGTACCTTGGTGGTCTTTTTTGTTTTCTTCTTTGGTTTTGTTTCTTCAGCAGTTGGAACAGGCAATCGAAAGTTGATGTCCAACTCCTTCTGGAGCTGTGGACATGGAAATAGCCTGGTTTAAGTTTCCTTTTCAAGATTCTTTGTTGGCATTTTACCATTATTAGACGGTAAGCTGTATGGAACTTCAAACAGACTAGATATCTTTAATAGGAAGTAAAATTAATGGAATTCAGATTTCTTTTAAAAATTGCTTCTTTTTTCTGCAGGTTGGAGGTAAGGAGAAGTGTAAATGTAGATTTTTGTCATTTTTGAAATGATCCGAAAAGTGGAGTGTGTGTGGACTGACCTGGTCGGCTTTTTCCTGCACAAGTTTACGCTCATGCTCTTCTTTCAGTAGTTTTTGCTCCAGAATAGCAAGCTTCGTCTGAAAGCAAAACAGCATTAAAATAACCTCATTCAGCTTGTGATGATTAGCATTTAGACTAATCAAGTGTAAGAAACTGTGACTAACCTCAGCCAGAGTTTGTGTCCGACTCAATTTGAGACACTCTGATTCGAGTTTCTCCAGCTTATCCCGCTGAGATGGGCTGTTTGAGATGCACGGCTGCTGGTTTTGCAGTGAAGCCTAGTGCGGAGGTAAACAGAGATTATTTAAAAACATTTCAATAATTCAATCTTGTTTGAAAAATACTAAGCATGTTTGACTCCTCATCATTTCTCTGTAATATATTAGACAGATTTGATTCTTTCGGTTTGTAATCTTTTGGACCACCTGATTCTCCATGAGGACATTCCTCTCCTTCTTCGCATTTTCAACCATCTTCCTTATGTAGTCCAGCTGCTTCTCAAGGACCTTACACCGAGCCTCTGCAGACTGCAGCTTTGAGTCCAGCTCTGTCATTATAAACACAATGATTAGAAGACATCTACAGAAAGGACATGTGCATTGGCAGTGGCCTCTCCCTCTGCAGCTTCCACCACTTACCTTTCTTTCCCGAGTCATCTGTCGCAGGCAGGCCAGCTGCTGGATGACTGGGCACCGTGTGAGAGCCTGTGACCTCTTGATGCCTCCGAGCATCATGGGAGAATTGACTATAGCTCTTCTCCGCTTGCTTCCTTTCCAGCTCCAACCGCCTGATTTTCTCCTGGAGGGTCTTCAGTGCATCCACAACAGCTGAAGAGGAGTTAAGGAGAACACAAAGGCGTACCTGGGCATTACAGCCGGTGGACAAAACAAAAACATGTTATGAGACAAGAAGATAGAAATAATGGCTGTGCCATACCTGTGCTGTCAATATTAGGTTTGGTGTGGGACACCCGAGGACTGGTCATCTGTGGGTCCACCCTGATGGACGAGTGGACAGGGAACTCGAGCTGTCTTGCTATTGGTAGTATCCTGTTTGGAGGCTGGTAATAGCTCCCGATGTAACTGTTTTTTGAGGGTGAGTCTAAAGTCTGCAGACAAAAAGAGGAGGTATATAAATTAAATTCACATTTCTTCAATATGTGGAGCTGAAACCAGACAAATTGACTACTTTCCCGTGTGAAGATCTAGCGTTAACTGGTAAACTACCTGACGATAACTAACGTACTGTACTCTAGCCAAGTGTAGTAGCTTTCAGCAACAAGAAGCCCACCGTTAAACTCATAAAAGCTGAATTGCAAAATTGCAAACGAAAACAAACCATTTTGTATACCAACCACGCTAAGACAATTATCTAAACATAAAGCAGTAACGCCCTTTGTAACTGCCCTTGCGTAAATTAATCCAGATAAACGTAACGTTACGTAACAAAACCATGTAGAAAAGCTCCTCCAGACAACCTAACGTTAGCAGCTAGCTTAACTAACGACGACAGCGAAAGTAAACAAAGCTAATGTGTTAGCCACACTCGCAGCTAACGGCTGATTTGCTAGTGTTACCTGGTTGTTATAAGTCTCCATTTCGGGACATTGAGGTAGGTACTCGTTTCGAAACTAATCATATGTTTGTATATTAATATTCCCCGACTGCTTGTGTTTATAGCTAACTGATTTCTTCAGTTGTCCAGTACGCTTCCTGTCACAGGCAGTCCGGACTTTTTAAATTTCCCTCCTACATTGGTTCCGCCTGCGCACTGTGATCCTTCCTCACTTCCTCCAGACTGTTACAGACGTTTCAATGTACGAGTGTATGATCAATGTCTAAAATACATACTCGGTGATATCTGTTGAAGGTTTTATCACAGAGACACCATCTGACACGTTGATATAATGTTGATACAGTTAGAATACTCCCCCTAAAAACAAGCAAGAGCAAGATTAAATTAAATGTTTTAGAATTACAAATTATTTAATACATTCAGTGTTTGAATATAAACTAACACGGTGGCTATTTGTCATCATAAGGATGCTTACAAAGGGGATCTGTTGTAGATTAGGTGCTCTGAATGCCCACAGTGTTTGTAATACATGCACCTTTCAAGAAAAGCTTGTTATGCATTGAAAGTAATTTTGCCTTGTTTGGTGAGAACAATGACTAACCAGTAGGCTTTTAGACATGTATAGTATTTGATAATGTCCAGACACATTGCTGAATAAGTATCCAAAGTTCATATTTTTAGACTGTAAATGTTACAAAAAACGGTGCATTGAAGTGAAAAAAAATCAGACCCGTTGAAGTTGAGGGCAACACAGATGGCATTAATGTTACATTTGTTTTAGCACTCAAACATGGCAAATGTGATATTTTTTCTTTAACCATATGCACGCACGCACACACACACACACACACACATCCCCCAAAATACCCAGGACATGACCTCAGTGTCAAAGCTATGGCCTTGTTTAACGTGTGGAAATGAGACCCTTTAGGTCTGCAAAATGGGAAGGTGGAGTATTAGGCAGACATGCCCACTTTCACAACAACAATTGTTGACGCCATTTTCTGATAGGCTCTTATCTGTAAGCAAAGTGTCTTTAACCAGTAAATCAATCAATCACCCTGTATACACTTGAAAAACAGTATGCAAATAGCCTGCTGCACCTAAAGGCAGCATGTCTGCAATGTGGCAGGTCAGTGCCACTGAAAGAAAGGACACGTTTCCCGTGGAAATGGTTAAGCTTTTGGGGTTTTCCTCTGCAGCTTTATGAATCTTTTGTTGATTTAGCAAAAAAAACACCTTAGTCCCTAACACAGACATTCATTACAAGGCACAACAAACTAAAACTTGGTAGAGACAATGATAGTTGCCTGCTTATAAGATTTAACTGGCATTGACCGTCTCAGTGTGCAGTTTGGCAGAAACGAATCAAATGGAAATGTACAATCTCTCTCTCTCTCTCTCTCTCTCTCCTCGGCCTGCAGACAAACAAGAGAAGGGGCTGCTCTAGGTATGATGGGAGATGTAGTTCTTAAAAACTACCACATAAAACACTCACCGAACGCAGAGAATTCTACTCACATGATACCCTCCCCCCCCGGCGGCTCCAACCAATCATTTGCGAGAATACCTCACGGCATCCAACCTAGAACGCCCAAGAACTCCTCTCATTGGCCGGCCTGTCCTGCCAATCAAATGTTTACCCTCAAGTTGTTGCCTCTTCTCCTGTCTACCGTGGGGACTAACGTTACTGGTCAGCGCTGTGGCAAGACGTCCCGTACCTGAAGACCTGCACCAAAGAATGTGGATAAAGTGAGTATTAGAGAATGACACTTTCTGTGTTTGGTGCACACTGAAAGGTTTGTGTGTAGCAATGTTGTTTTGGTCGCGTTTTTGTTGCACTTTAATGGTGTCTTTGTTAACGGGCAGCTTGAGAGCCTTGACACGAAAGGAAGCCAGAGAGAGAGAGATTGAATGGACTGACTGACAAGTTGCGTATTTGTATGTTTTCAGTCACGATATGTCTATTTAAATATAAAGTCATGAACCATATGAAGCAACGTCGGTTAATTGTTTTTTACAAACGTTATGTGGCAATGCCACTTTAATTGCCAGATTATGGTGGCTTGTAACACCAATAAATAATCTCTCTAACCACGCTCTTTTTCTTGGAAATTGGTATCAAATCAAATACCACTATTACCATTTTTAAGCATGATCTGGGTTTAAATCCCTGTAAGCCCGTCACAGACCGACTGCCACTTTTTATTTGAGAGTTTAGAAATAGATAACCGTCTATATTTTTTTTATTCTTTAGGCTTCATATGATATGCAATATGTTGAAATATACCCATGTATCTATACCTTTTGATATGTGATATAGGTTTGTTGGCGAGCAATTAGAAGTAATATTGTAATTTGTGCATCAATGTGATGCCAGATTTGTCATATTTAATATGGTGGATTATTTTAAAAACTGACATCCCTGTCTGGTTATTTTATCCATTAACAGATTTCCAAGAAATAGTACTTGGATATACTAGGATCTACAGTATATTGCGATTAAAAAATACCATATTAAGAGGAATTAGCAATTTGCACACCACCTTTATTGATGGGGCATTTTACAGTTGAGAAATAAACTTGTAAGTGCTCCTTGTATGTAATTGCAATTTGAAAACACATTTTGACATTTATGTTGTGCAATTTCTTGTTATTTATTGGCTGACATATGTGCTGGTACCATATATCTATCATACACTAATATCGGGCAATAGTATTGTCTGGCCATTTTATCAGTCGGGCTCTAATTCCTGCTATGCTGTTTTTACTCAAGTAACATTATAGGTGCATGCTCGCCCATAGTTTTTCTTTTATGCTGTGACGTAAACAATGACTGTTCCATGTGTTATTTCTTGAAAAGCCTGTTGTAAGACAGTAGAAACGTTAGCCCGACATCAAAAGATGGAAGTGCAGGTCCAGGAGTCTGTGGGGAGATGGAACGGGCTGGGCAGCCGGGATGCCAACTCCAGATCTGAAGCCATGGAGAACATCCGCCAGGATGTCATGAGGAAGGTGGAGGACATCAGGCCCATACCACTGTCACCCCCAGCCTCAGGAAGCCCTCCCAACAGTGACCTGAATGACATCCTGACTCACCTCCTCATGCTCTCTAAACGGTGTCCCTTTGACGACGTCAAGGAGAGATGCATTCGGCTTCTACAGGGCGTCCAGGTAGGAGACTCATACAGCTTATGATGTGATCCCCGTGGGCATCTTCTTCCATGTTGCATTAAGCTGCACAATACTGTCACATTCCCTTCCGTACTAGCGCTTATGGTATTGTTCTGTTGCCATCTGCTCCTCTCTTCGCCTCTTCATAAGCATTGCAAACACCGGGGTTGAGTCAGAACATCATGTTTAGTCAAGTAGATTACATTCAAGGACACGACAGGACACCGTGAACTCAACAACACTTAAACTTTACAAGAGCCAAGGATTTACCAACACAGTTCTCCAACCACATGCATGCACAGGGCAAGTCAAGAATTTGTTTAAACAATTTTACTGGTATAAATTTGGTGTAATGTTACAAGAGGCTGGCTGAAGGGAAAACAACATGTCACTACCATCTGACATCATATCCGTCTATCAGCTGAAATCAATGTCAGCACTATCAGTATGCCATGCAGCTTTTAAATGTTATTCCAGATGTGGTGGGGTGTAATCTGGATTCAGGTCACAGCATGGAGCCAAATTTGATTCTGTATTCATGTTGTCAATTCTTTCTGAACCAGCCTTAGTATAAGACATGGACGGGACCTAAAATAAATGTATATTCATGGTTAATATGTTTTGATGATTAATGTTGGCACTAAAGTATTCTGGATTTATTATATTTTGTCAGTTAAAATTATCCTTATTTACCGTGGTGTGAGCTGTGGCCTGTTCCACTTAATGAGTCCTCTGTTGAGAGGCACAACTAAGACTGACAACTTCTGATGGCCTGACATGTTATTCTGAGGAAATAGACTGTTTGGCAGGGCCCTTAATTCCTGTTTGTGCGGAAGTGTTTTTGGAAGATGGTGGAGAGGAGCAGAGAGAGATGAGAGAGGGAGAAAGCTGCTTTGCGGGTTTAGCCGTGCACCATAGTACACACCGTCTGGTATTTTTGAATTATGCTAAGCTGCATTTGCTGTGGGCTTGCCAAAGGGTGCAGTTATGGGCCCATTGTGGCAGCTCGTCTTCCTAGTCCCACGGTTGAAGACCCCCCTGACCAACACACACACACACACCTTTCTCATGTTGTGAGGGATGGAAGGGGTTAAGGGTGAGGGGCTTGGGCTCAGACGGACCTCTAATACCAGCAGATCCGCTGATTAAAGACAAAATCTTTGAAAGCACAGACAGTCCTTTCCTCATGGCAACCCCCTTCCTCTAAAGAGGAAGGCCTCCTGCCTGGTGAGAATAATGTCTCTTAATATCCTCCTGGCTTGCACAAATTTGGCCTGGAACTGTGTTTTGCCAGTTTATTGTTCCATTGTGCATATCCACCGTATATGATTGCACATTTTATCATCTGTGACAAAAAATATTCAATAATAATTTTGATAAAGGAGGAATACCCTTGTACATGGGTTGAGTGTGGCATAAAAACAATCTGATTCTAAGCACTCATGTACAGTAGATGGTAAAAATACGCCTTAAATAATATGTGCTAGCTAGCTTAGCTTAGCAATACAACTGGCTCTCTCTGCATGTAAGAAAATGAGCATGTCTCTTAATTAGCTTGTTTGTGCCAGTTCTGAGATTGGGAGCAATTCGATTGGCTCTCAACATGTCGGGGGCTCATAGCTGACGATACTAACAGCGCAAACTACGCTGAAAGTACTGACAGAGCTAATCATGTGTACCTGAGGTTGAACCGAAAGGGTGTTTGCTGTTATATTAATGTTCAGAATACTGCTCCTATTAATCCATAAAGAAAGCAGTGTAAAAAACACACTTTCTGGTTTAATGGGGGTTTATGTGCTAAACTATTTCCTGGCGGGGTGCAGTGACTTCCAGCAGTTGTTCAGCTGGTTGCCTTAAAACCTTGTGGTGACATCATGACTTCCCCTTTACAACTTACACTTTTTTTTTATTTTCTTTGGACAGAGCCAGACTCGCTGTTTCTCCCTGTTTACAGTCTTTGTGCTAAGCTATGCTAACAGGCTTATGGCTGTAACCTTCTATTGAGTGGACAGATATAAGGGTGGTTTTGATCTTTTCATCTAACTCTCGACATTCACCAAAATATCAAACTATTAAGACAAGTGTGTTGATACGCACTGGAAAGGACTTAAATATTTTCCCACACTCTACACACAAATAAAGGCATCGTTTTTATGTTTTGCTTCTGATACAATTCTTTTACCATATCCAATAATAGTTGAGGAACCCATATGTTAAAATAGAGATCCAGAAACATCTATCATCTAAGGCCACAGGCCCTTCTCTGGTCCGAGCAGTCACCTCATTTGCCTTTTTTATGTAATCTGAGTCTTTGCTCCACCCTGTGAATATGCAGGTCAAGCTGTTCACAGTTAAAGGAATGGGCTTGAACGTTTGTGTTATGTTGCCCCAATATTTCTGAGGTCAAGGGTTACTGGGCCACGGCTGGAAATAGGGTTCCATATACGTCGGGAGGTGTCTGGTTCCCATGCCGTCCTTGTGTCAGGATATGCCGGTGTTGGGAATAACATAGCCTCAAAAAGGGGGCACCAATATGTTGGAAATAACATAGCCTGACATGGGTTATCAGCAATATGTTGGGAACGTAAAGGAGCGTGTTTGGGTTATCAGCATCTAAGAAACTAAATTCTTGACATCAATAGAATTATTAATGTCAGTAACAATTATTAATGATTATTAATAATAACGGGGCACCACCCTGCGAACAGGGACCAATAACCAAACAATAAACTAAGTCTCATAATTAGTGTTCACTCGCAATGTCAACAGTCAGCACTATTACACATTCAGAGTGAAAGTGAAGGTTTAAGTTCGAGCAGACCACATATACAGCTATTATCACAATACACATGCACAAAGTAATCACAGACAGCTGCTCTTTAAAATATAAGTTTATTACGTTCTAATACTAATGATCTAGTCAACTAATATCTAAACTAACAACAACTACACATTCATGAGCACGCCATCTAAAATCAACAGACGATTGGAAGGGGGGGGGGGGGGGGGG
>NW_022280121.1:537862-580932 GCF_004355925.1 Anarrhichthys ocellatus
GTGTGTGTGTGTGTGTGTGTGTGTGTGTGTGTGTGTGTGTGTGTGCGCGCGCGCGTAAGGAGGAAGAGCGAGGGAACAGCTCAGCGACGTATGACGTAGTTGGGACATGGTGACGTCTCATGCGCGAGACTCAAAATGGCGGATAGCCAACAGGAGACCTGGCGTCTATACGTGCCGGTAGCCGTTTAGCACGTAGCTACATTAGCTCAAACCTATATGTGTGTGTTAGTAAAAGAGAAGGGAAAGAAACAAAATGAAATAAAACAAGAGATTAAGATCCTCTGCGCCGCGCTGGAGTACGGAAGATTGCTCTCTCAGCCAGGGGAGCAAGAACCGCGACTCTTTGTCTCAGCCGGCGGTTCTGACCTCCTGAACTGACGAGAAGCAACTTCGACCTCACGAGGCGGCTAGCTCAACACAGATCACGGTAGCATGAAATACACTAGCTTCTCCACAACGATCTCAGCGACCGTTAGTGTCGGCGGTTATTAAGCATACACCACGTTATAAAAATGAACAGTACTTTAAGCACACAAACAAGATAAAATAAACACAAACTCTCTCTAACTCTGCCCAGACTCTATTTCGCCTTACGGTACGATGCACTCGTGTTGATTGAGGGGGGTTCTTCTGAGCTTCGGTGGGCTCGGGCAGCGCGGCTATGGGCCGCGGGAGGTGTTCTCTCGGTAGGAGAGAATCGCTGTCGTCTGGATAAGGGATTTTCGCGTCCTTATGTCCGAGCGAACGAGGCGCTTGATGGAGAGTGGAAGTTCTCTCTCTCTCTCTCTCTCTCTCTCTCTCTCTCTGAAGAAGTCTTGCTTCTTCACTTCTGCAGGAATAAAGGGGTTCGCTTCGTGGATACGAACAAAGATAAAATAGACAGTTTGGTGAATTCGGCCAGCGAATATAAACTGTTAGACCTAGGATTTGGTTGAAAAGGGAAACAACGTTGGTGTGCTCCCTAGCTCGACGGAGGTCGAAGGGAAAAAGCATTGAGGTGGGGGTTGCAGGTAGTTTTGTAGAACAGTGGCTGAACCACAGGGGTCCTGGGGTGTCTTGGCTCTCGGCCAATTAGATTGCATCGCTGCTTTCAGGTGGCTTCAGGAACACAGTTTTTTTTTTGGGGGGAGGAAACTCACACCCTAATGTGAATTTCTTCAGAGCTGGGGGTTTGGTGCTCAAACTACAATCAGGATGAAACCTTTGCTTGCAAAAGGGAAGGCCTGACTCTTTGTTCCACAGCACATGTCGAAGCCATATAGTCAGATCCCAACACGGGGTCATTCAAAATCACTTACCTTTGCAACCCTGCAAAATGGTCAACATACACCGAAGGGGGTCATCGTGGGGCTTGACGTCACTGAGCTTAATTTATCGAATGCATATTTATCTAATGCATATATGCACAAACCAAGAGAGAGAATAGTGTTTGTTCTGAGTGTATGAAAGGAGTGGGCAGACTCCATCGTCCCTTTCTCTCTCCGGCCACCATGTCCCCTCGCTGGATGAAAGGAGCCCAGTCTTGGGCGGCTTGACAGAGACGGAGAGGGGTTTCTTTGTGTTATGTAATTACTCTGTTGAGTTAGCCCTCTACACTAACTTGAATTAACAGCTACTCTCAAAAGATCAAACTTTTCAGGCTGGTGCTGCTCAGATTTCAGAGACTTTGTCTTCATCTCCAGCCTACAGAGATGAAAAGATGTAGTAAAGAATGTACAGTAAATACCACATGGAATTAGCGTCTCTTTGAATTTAAGTCACTGCAGTTCTGAATTCATATGCAGTCCAGTCTATTTGAGGTCTGACTTTTTTTTTTTTTTTGCTACTAAGGATTTAGGCTGACTCAGCAGCCCCTGTAATAAACACTTATGTGTGATTAATTAAGTGAAGTGGTTTTCCTGGATCTGGCCTCCCAGAATACCGTAGAACATATTTGCTGCTCTACATGGAAAGCTTGGGACGGTCTCCAGGCCCTCGGAGATTACATCAGATATTGATCACGTCGCTTTTTCACAATTGATTCATTCATGGCAGGTGCATAAGGTTACTGTCATACAGGCTTTAAAGGGTGTGCGCTGTCGTTAAATCGGTGTGTCGAGACAAAAAACATGTCATAAAGTCCTTGTTTGAATTGGTTTGCGTGGTTGCTTGTGCAGTGGGTTGATCCGTTGTTGCATTGATTCGTGATCGATTTGTAGATTTGGTTTGGTCTCGGAAAGCTTGTCTGTATGAACCTGTCTCAAAGGTGTCGAGGCCATATAAACAAACTTCACTTTTCAACCTTGACAGACGGGAATGTGGACAGATGCAACAGTGCTTTTCAGAGAGGGCAGAGTCAAAGTCCTCTCGTAGACGGTAACATTAGTTCAGAGTTGGTAACGTTTGTGCTCACTGTCACAAGTTCTCTCCTTTGCATATGCTTTTGTGCACGAACGCGTGTGTTATGTATATTTGCCTTCCTTTGTGTTTTGAGTGTACTGTACGTGTCGACATGTTTGTGTGCATGCCTCCAGTCCTCTCCGGGCTACATCTGCTTACTCTGTAAATAGAGTGAGGAGGACCCACGGAGAGAGATGGAGCCTTGTGGTCTGGACAGATCTGCTGGATTATGGGCCATCTCTGCTCGAACCAGGTCAGACAAACCGCATGTTGAGGGGGGAGAGAAAGCAGCAGCAGCAGCAGCAGCAGCAGCAGCAGGCAGTGACCTTTGGCACAGTAACTACATCGCTCCATGGATATGGAGGATGTGGTCGAGTAAAATAAAGCTGTGGATTTACAGCTGCCAGCCAGCTGGGCAGAGTGATGGGACAGTGTTGATAGGAGCCGGTGGGTGTGTGCACTGGCAGTGTGTCTGTGGGGTTGTTCAATCTGACTAAGCCACATGAAGCTTTATGTTGCAATCATATTGTGACCACTTAAGGCTTTTTTCTCTTGTTATATGATTGTTTTTGGCCCTGATTATGCTGATACAGGCTATGATAGCTGCACACTGTTGTAGCGCTTTTTTAATGCATTTTAGCTTCTTTTCTGTTGCTTTTCAAAGTTTTGGTGCACTTCAGGCTTGAGGATATAATTCAGTAAACAGAAAATAAATCAACAACACTTCTGACAATTGATAATTTCTGCCGTTTCTTCAGCTTCTCCTTCTTCTTGGGTTCGTAATAGGTGGCCGCACAAATTTGAAGACATTTTCTTCCTGGATTCTTGGGAAGTGTGTTGGACATTTTATAGACCAATGGGTTGTCCGATTAATGAAGACAGTGCAGCCCTAGTACAATTCACTTAATCATCAAATTTAAATTGTGTGGGTTTTATACTTATGCCACATGTCTTTGAATAAAACACGCAGTGAGCGGAATTCTTAATGTACAATATGAATTTAAAATCGCCAATATTTCATGAATTTATAATAGATTGCATTTATTAAGTATGTCACGTTCACTGCACAGGAAAATAAACTGTGCAAGAATCTGAGGATTCATACAATAGCACCAAATGCCTGTTTTAGAGAGCATTTCTAACATAGGAGCACTTTGATCCTGCAACACAGCCCCCCCCCCCCCCCTTCCAGCCAGTGCAGCATGCTGCCGGCTGTAGACTTGGGAAGACTAGTGAGGAGGGGGAATGTGGGAAGTGTGCAACTAGGTCACTGTGAATCCTGTTGTAAGCCTGAATACATGTTTTGGAAAAAAAGCAACATTTTTCCATTTTTAGCCATTATTCAACATGCACAAAAATTCAAGAAAAATGAAAGTCTTCATTTGTTCCTTGTGAGAATCATCAGTCTTTATTTGCGACACTAAAACATGTATTATCCTGGCACTGAGGGAGGGATGGGCTCATGTTAGCTATGGGCTTTTGCAGAGCCAAAGCAGTCGTCATGGTACCAGTCGCACCGTGTGCAGTGATGGGGTGGGTGGCTTGACACCGTTACTTGGGGGTGGGGGGTGCTGGCTTGTCTGTGATTATTTCTGGCAGTGCTATTCGGGAATTGAGTGGAAGGGGGATGCAATAATGGGAAAGAATTAAAGTGGAAATGTTGCAAAACATGATGTCGACGCACTGAAGGTTGAATAGATCATGTAGGCCTAAGAGAGGTGGAACAAACACAATCTCTGTATTCAGTCAGCAACGACAAGTCTCCGGAGCATGAATCATTTATAATAATAATTTCTTTCTGTTCCTGGAACCGAACTCCACGTGTAATAGATTTAAATGTCCCTAAATCACAGCAAAGCCCAAAAAGATGATAATTTCCCTCATAATAAGTTGACAATCGGGTCACTTTGTCAGCCGAGCCCGGATCCTTGCATTCCACCGTATCTTGCAGTCGTCTCCCCCCCCCCCGTCTGATCGAGCATACATTATCTTCATACATCATAGAAGCATACAGACACAAGGCTCAGCTTGTCTCACCCACACACCCTGAGACTGTGGGAGGAGGTGGAGGCAAGGCGGAGGACAACAACAGCAACAAAGAGCTGCATCAGGAGGGGAGGGAGGGGGATAACAAACTCTTTGAAGGAGACAAACACACAAAGACAAGTCGGATAACAGAGCTGTAGGTTCAGTGTGTGACAGTAATAATGGGACATGTTCTGCTGCTCTGCATGTAATGTTTCAAACTCGGGTAGAGCAGGGTTTATCAGGAGGTTGAAGAATAAGAGTGATCACATGGTGCTGTTGAACAAACAAGTCTCACTCTCTCATTGCCATAACGGGATATTTATAACGTGCATATGGAATTAAAGTTTACAAATTATTTATAAAGTAATGCTCCATTAGCTCCTATTTTTTTATTTTTATTTTTATTTATTTATTTTTTTAAATACCTTTCTCAGCATATCGGTCACAAGATTGTGTTCACCTCTCCTTTCTGTTGGTTTAATGTTGCCTGCAGAAACTGAAGCTTTTGTAACTGTCGCAAGGATAAGGATATGATTTTTACGAATGGAATGGAGCCATCATTGTGTTATTAATTACACCTGTGCTTTGACGAGTCAAAATGTCTGCAATGAGAAAGGTAATGCATATTGACTCTTTAATCTTGTGACAGCATTACATTATCCTGTAGCAATAGACCTCTTTTCAAGGCAGACATGTTGCAGTAAAAGTAAAGGTGTAAATAATAAAATCAATCGACAGCTTTTCCTTTTATGACAAGTCCAAACGTCTCTAGTGAAAAAAGGCCTTCTATCTAATTGAATATTTCCATGAAAGTGGGATTCAAATGCCATGTATATTTCAAAAAACGTAGTTTCCATTCCCACACCTTTGTGACCCGGGAATGTGTGGAGGTGAAACGGAAAGCTGGTTTTGAACTTCTTGCCCAAGCTCTCTCTCTTTTTTTTTTTTTTTTTTTTTTTTTTTTTTTTTTTTTTTTTTTTTTTTCTTTCTTTCTTCTAAACTAGTTCTGTCACTTTTTGTGTTTCCAAGAGTGCAGCACTGTGTCTATATTGACAATAGCACGTCTTGCCCCTCTCTATGAAAGCAGATTTCTCACTCCGCTTCGAGTGTGGCCGTTCAGAAAGGCTTCTAACACTTTTGCCGATTCGTCATATGAACCAGTTTTCTTTTCAAGTATTCCCTGGTCATAAGCAGAGCAGCAGAGGTATTTTGTGATCTTCAGGCTACGTATAGTCCGCCTTACTTTATTGATGGCGGTTGTTGCAGACTAAAGGCTCTACCACCACATGAAAAAGTGCCTCCACTTCTTCCTTAAAATAACAATCAAAGACAGCAGTTAAGGCCATAGCTCTTTAGTAGTTATTATTCAAATACAACATTATTTATTGTGAAGTATCAATTAAACTAGATGTATTTCTTTAATAGATATCTATCTATCTATCTATCTATCTATCTATCTATCTATCTATCTATCTATCTATCTATCTATCTATCTTTTTCTGTGCTCTGACTTAATTGTGTCCCCCTTACTTCTGAAACCAAAGCTGTAGGCTTTTGGATATCCTGAGGGAGTATTCAAACACACACTCATACAATCCAACTAAATACCTCTTCCTATAGTAGCGGCTGGCTGACCACTCGGCTCCTGGCCTCATGCACTCGGCTCCTGGTCTCGAACACTTTCATCTATCGACTTGCATGCTATCTGTTCAGGATTAATTTGATCGAATTCATAAATGAATGATGGTTATCGTCCAGTGGAGGTAGTATTTGGAAAAAAAATCAATATATGCCTTTTATCTTCCACCCTCTTAATGCTTGGCTTTTTACTTGATGAAAAAGAATCGCCCATTGAGTGGTTTCATCATTCACACAGCACATCGGGGGACTGAAGCTGCTGCAGTTCAGCTGTGTGGACACACGAGGGCGCTCTGTACTAGTGTGTGTGTGTGTGTGTGTGTGGTCTGCTTCTGCTCTCCTCTCAAGTTGCTGGATGGGAATTTTCCATGCACTGGTTTAAATACATGCAATGTTGCAAATGATTTTCATTTTTTCCTTTTGTCCTGGTCACTGGGCATTCATCGTGTGTGTGTGTGTGTGTGTGTGTGTGTCTGTGTGTGTGTGTGTGTGTGGGGGGGGTTTGTGTGTTTGTCTTTTTCCTGTGTGCCAATGTGTGTGTTGTTCTGTCTGCCTGTGTGTGTTGTGTGTTTACATGGCTTGAGAAATTTATAGCCGTGAGCATGCAGCCTTTGGAGGCATCTGCGGATCAGGTCACAAAGCATGAATAGCCCAGTGGCTGCGGTCCAGACCTCAGTCTGAGGTAGCCCCTATTAGGATACAAACCACACAGGCTCAACACCAGGCGTAGCCAGCTAGAGTACACAAACAAAATATTAGGGACACTCGCTCGCTCCTGTTCTGTTATAGGAACTCAAATTTTGTTCAATCTGAATCCAGGTGGAAAGCTGTGATTCTTTATCGATTTAACTTAACGTTTCTGCTTTGGACTTGAGCAGGAAGTGCTACTGAATAACAGAAGTTCATCAACAAAGTCAACAATTTTCGTGCTAGATTGAGTGTTTAAGTCCTTTATCATGCAAACAGTTACTGGTTCCAGCTGCTTTTCTCTGTTGTATATCATTGAAAACAGAATTTCTTTTGGTTTTGGAGCACGGATTTGACAAAAATGCAATTTGAAGGCCTCGCCTTGAGGTCTGGATCTGGATCAACATTTTATATAGCACGAGTGTCAGAAATAATGGGGCAATACATACAAGTTGAAAGTCCCTTAACTGTATTTAGTCTTGAGAGAAAACATTAAACATGCAGCAGGACACACACAATGCTCGCAAGCTCTTGTTCACCTCTGTGCACCTCATCCAATCTTGCAAAGACCCGACACTTTGAGACATGAGCTTAGCTGTGGTCAGCACCTGATGGATTGTTTCCCATCGCAGGCATTGTGTGGTGCTGCTCACCAAATGGTGCTGCTTCAGTTTACCCAGTGTGCCGTGTTGGCCTAGGCCCGGCTATGATGTTGTTTCAGCGTGTGTGGTATTGTTTCAGGCCCAATGTGGAGTGGTGGACTGGTATTGTGCTGTGTTCACGGGGGTATTGTCCTGAGCTTATGTATGTGTGCTTGTTTATGTTACAGGCCAGTTTGTCACGACGGTGACAGTTTCGCGCTACGGGACCTCCGTGTTCCCACAGTCGTTCACCTCTGACCTCAGCTCTTTTCCTCCAAAACCAGGTCTGTGTGTGTGTGTGTGTGTGTGTGTGTGTGTGTGTGTGTGTGTGTGTCTGTGTGAGTCTGTGTGTGGTAAAAGACAAGGAGGGAGAGAGTGTCAGTCAGCGTGTGTGATTGACATGCAGTGTTTGTAAAAAGTACTTCACAGTGATTACTTGGGGTAGGAAAACGCACTCCTTCACAATGGCCAGTGTGTCTGCCCTAAACATGACTTAACTTCATGTTATTTGGTGTCTTATTACAAACGCACATATACAGTGAAATGAAACGGTAATCATGAGGTTTATTTGCCAACTCTTGGCTTTAATTTTAATGAATTTATATTAACATGGAGTATTAACTATATTAACATAGTGCCAGATTTTAGGGGAAATAAAGTAAGTAGACGAATGAATGTACACTTAAATACTGGCAAGGTCTTGATTGAAGTCAGAAAAACTCCTTGTTTGCTTTGTCTTCAAGTCCGTTCAATGCAGACTTCTTTATTTGTCCCTCAAGGTGCGATTTTGACTGAAGCACATTTGCAAACATAAACACAAGAAATCCTTTTACACACGTATAAAGGGACAGCTTGCCACACAAGTAGCACCCTGTCCAAAGTAAATGTTGTGTTTTAAGGATTTTTGTCCTGCTGCATTGTCCTAAACACAGTAACACACACTGTTACTACTCCATTTTCTTTAACCGTTTATCCTGTTCAGGGTCGTGGAGGGGGGTTGGAGCCGATTCCCAGCTGACATTGGGCAAAGGCAGGGTACACCCTGGACAGGTCCCCAGACTGTGGCAGGGCTGATGTATAGAGACAGACGCTCACATCCACACCTACGGGAAATTAAGCGTGAGCAATTAACCTAAGATGCATGTCTTTGGGCTGATGGAGGAAGCCGGAAAACCCAGAAAGAACCCACGCTGCCACAGAGAGAACTTAAAAACTCCACACAAAAGGCCGGTCTAGGCCAGGAATTGAACCTGCTGCTGCAACAACAACAACAACAACAATACAAATACAAATGTAGCTATAAAATAGCTTTATTTGCCACATTCACCTAATATTCTTTATGGTTGTATGTTGCATCCAGCTGTCACGAAGCTTCTACTTTTGTAAATGTAACCAGATACTGTGGCAAAATACTTCTGATGATATTGATCCACCACAGCTGCCAGCCACACAGTCGACTGACAGAAGAGTGTGGCGGGGTGATATTGACAACACTTACTTTTACCAATTACCTGATAAGGATGCATACGGACATAAAGTGGTGATGTTTTTAAGGGATGACTAGTGGTGTTGTGAGAAAATATTTATACTAAATAAGATTTCAGTTATTATTAATGTGGGCATGCTGACCAAACAAGTAGAAGCACTCATTGCTCATTTCTATTCAACAGCTTAATAAACCAAAAAAATAAGTCACTTAAAGTGGCTATAATCAATATTTTAAAAATAGAAATGTATCACTCGTAGTGATGAACCTACAGTGAATTATCACCTGAATCTGCAGCTCCCCTCGGCTTCACAGTTCACAGCGACGTTCATTGTTTAGCTTTCCGGCCCACAACTTTACTGTATTGGTTCACTCTCACTGCTCTCCATAAAACCCCACTGTACTCGACCTGCTCAGCCACAACCGGCAGACAAAGTTAGCGACCAGCTGGTGGATTTAGTGGAGCATTAAGCAGCTCGAGATCCATATATTTCCCTCAGGAGTTGGTCGAGACAAAACCAAGCTAAAAGAGAGCGATGTGACTTGCATACACAAGGGGACCAGAAAACACGGCTGAAAGTCAATATGGACAAAGCTATGGGCTGTCAGAAATGCAAATTGTATTTGTTCACAAATTATATTTAAAAAAAATACGCCTCTGTGTTAAAGATGATGATCTGTAATTGGGGGATGACTGCATGTTTTTCACACTCTGCTCCTCTCTGTTAGCAGTGAAACTCAAAGGTGTGTGTGTGGGTGTGTGTGTGTGTGTGTGTGTGGTCTCTGTTGATTTGGTCACTTCGGATGCTTGTTTCTGGCGTCTAACTAAAAGAAGACTCACGTGTCAAAGAGGAAATGCTTTTGTTCCCCTTTTCTTTTTTTTTTTTTTTTTTCTTTTTTTTTTTTTTTTTTTAAACAGTTCAACGGTTTTAAAGTTCAACTTCAAGACTGGAAACTTCATCTCAAAGGTGCAAAGCAAGTGCACAGAGTTGTTTACCCTCTAATGCTCACACACTGGTACTACATGTCCCAACACAGTAGTCGAAAGAGATACTGTTACATCATGTTGTCACCCATAAGGTTTTATTAGACCCCTGATTGAGGCTAGCCACCCACCCTGACACCCACACCCCCCTTACACCAAGCACTCCTGGAATGTTCTGATAGCACATTACCTAACAACTCCACACTTTTATAATGTGTCAGTGTAATACATGTAACCATTTTTGTCATACTTTACTGACTTGTTTTGCAGAAGTCAGGTTTTATATGAACTGGAATCTGGTCCCTGAACACATCATCATGTAACTGTGATCCTTGTAAGCTAAGCCCATCTGACTCATGGGCCTCGGAGGAAAATACTGGTGTTTCGTTGTTTGCACCTATAACTGAGGTTGTCACGTCCTTTTTCAATTATTCCAGATGTTTGCCGTAGCCACCGTGATAATATTTCAAACATATAACATAGACATTAGGAAAGGGAAGTGTATTTCTCGTAGGTTCGTCCAGCTGAACTGAGATAAGTTAGTTGAAGTAATTGTCAAAAAGAGCTGATTTTCACAAGTTGTTTATCCTCAGTGAAGACATTTGGATGTTCGATTGAGATTTTTTGACTCGCAACCCATGAAATGCGACTTAAATTTTACCACCTGAAGAATATTGTGAAAATCCGGTTGTTTCTATCCCTCCAGGTGGCTGAAAAATGACTAATAATAAGACTCTTTTCTGTAGCCAGTTTCCTTAAAACAAGAACCACACGGTGTGGAAAAGCTGCTAAGACTTTTTATCAGGCGTTTGTTTTGTCTATTAATAAAATGTTCATGCTTTAGGAAAAATGTGTTTTAGTGTAGTGACATTTTTTTTGTCTTCTTATTTAATTCTGTTTTGACATGATTTTCTTAATGGTATTTCATTGTATTTAGTGTCATGCTTAGTTTACTGTAACTGCTGTTCATGTGCTTGATAATGTTTAATGCATTTAGTCTTATTTGGATAAATTTGAGCTTGTTTTTCATTCAGAAGATGACATTTGCCCCCCTTCCCTGCAGTATAACATATCTGAATGTTGTTTTCTTGCCCGCTGAGAACGTAGGAGTCATTAAGGCAGATGGCTGTATTATGGTTCTCAAAATTGAGTTCAGAAACACCCCAAGAGTCCTTGAGAGTAATGCAAAGGTTCTCCACTTTACTGTAAGTCAGGAGAAATTTGCACAATTACAGGATGATTGAAATTAACAGATCAACAATAGAGAAAATGGCCATTATGGGATTTTCTGAGGATGAATCTTTAATTTATGAGGGCCTGTGGAAGTCTATTTAGAGGCCCAGCAAACAAAATAGAGATATAGTAACTAGGTCCTTTATGTGGTCTTTCAGGTTCTGATGCATCGGATAACGGTGCACAAAGCCTTCACCAGAGCATTTAAAACAGGGCGCTATATGTCTCAGCCAAAGGTCATTTAAAAACTAAGAATGCGCCCCTCTTTGAAAATACTAAGTATAATCTCAGAGGCCAAAGAGCACATTAGACAGAGATCTTAACAAGTGCAAATATATGGAAACAATGCCATCCATTGTTTACTGAGCAAGAGAGAATGAGAGGTTGGATTGGAGGGTGGGTGAATGAACGGGTACAGTGAGGTATAGCAGAAAGAATGCATGAAAAGAAAACAAAGTAAAGGAATGAAGTGGAGGGAAACATGCAACGAGACAGCAAAAAGAAGATATAGATGTCGGGCTGCGAAAAAAGAATCTCACCCAAACAAAGCCATATCTCGCACGTCAGTGAGAGGACCGGGCTCTTGTTAGAGGGAAATGTGAAGAAGAAAAGCACAGATTTTGACTGACTTTTTGGGAGCTCAGACGTACAAGAACAGAAGGGGCCAAGCTTTGCTCAACACTTAAGAGAACAGAAGTATCTAGGCCATAGGGAGATCGATGGCGAGAGAGACAAAAACAACTTCTCCATCTGGTTCATGAATAGTCTTTGCTGGCAGGTTGCCACACCTTGTCTGTTCCTCTGTAGATTTCTAGTCATATTGCAGTAAACACTCAGAGGCCCTTAGGAAACCAGGCATGTAAAGGTTGGCAACCAACCAACATACACAAACCTGTGATTCACTCGGTCAGCTCATTTTGGTTCTCCCATCCCCCCCCTTTAACGCTGTGAGCTAATACCAGCTTTTACCAACACCAAGTCTCAGAAATAGAGAGGAGGAGTCCATATCTGCTGAAAGAACAGATCCCCTCATGACCCGCATGATCGTATTCGGACAAGACCTCCTCTCAGGATATCAGCCGTTGATTGGCTTGTTTTAAGGGAGTGTCAGTGCCCACTGGCTCACTTGACGTCAGGAAAGAAGGAGGGGGAGGAAGCAACTCTATAAGGACCCCTTGTCATTAATTTTGAACAGCTCAAGGCATGATGAGGAAGCAAACAACTCAGACTCCGATTTATTGAGGTTAAATGCTGCAGCTGACCTCTGATGTTGCAGTCTGGCTAAACCGGCCTTCATAAATAGATTGGTTGGTGTATAGATGACCCAATTCTTCCCATACTTTACACATCCATTTACTTCACAAGTAATCAAACATGTCAACACAAAAACAGTGTTCCTCTCTCGGTGCATTGCCCATCTGTCATGTTCTTTGTCACCTCTGTGCTTGCTTATCTTAGTCCCGATGCTTTGCTTATTTTCCTTTGCAGCGCTGCCTTGCAGTGAAATCCGCGCTGCTCTGTTTGTTTGCTCGTTGTTACTTGTGTACATTGCTAGATACACTGACCCAATTGCTGTCTGTTTGACATGTACTGTGTCACGGGTGCGTCTATGCGTGCACGTATTTTTAATGTCTGCCTTTAATTAAATGGAGCAGGCTGTCATTTCCCCAGTAAGAATGGGGACTATTCTTTGCTTCCAGCTTCACAAATGGGTCAATTTGCTACTTTTTTTTTTTTAGTTGAGTTGGTGGGGTGCCACCTTTTTCTTCTTTGATAACTATTATTGTTGGTGGTAATGTAGAAACAGCTTTACGAGAGAGGACAGTTTATTTTTTCAACTTTAAAATGTCCCTCGCAATACATAAACGGGTCACAATTCTTGCATAACCAACTTATGCAAGAATCCCAATAAAAATGTTTTTTTAGTTTATGAATATTGCCCCCCCCCCCCCCCCCTTAGTGGCCATCAGTTGGGCTTTAATTAATCGTCTTTAAAAAGTCCAGACACGAATCAGTATGGAATCGTTTGAATATGGGTCTCCAGGACTCAGTTATATTTGGGTGAAGAAGGAAAAATGATCTGTGAAATACCACGTGTCTCTGCGTGTTTCTGAACACAGGTGTATGAAGGCGGCCATCCAGCCGAGACTTTCGTCCAAACATGCTGTCATCACTCCCTTGTCTCAGAAGTGTTCCCTCATCATACACGGGAGAAGGAAAAAAACAAAAAAAAACAGATAGTGGGGTGTTCATGCCGAGTCAAACTCGCAAGCTTGTTTTTGCGTCTGATTTGATGTGGTGATTCGCGGTCAGCACACAACAATGCTCTTTGTTTAAACTGTTGCCCTTTTTAATATTGCTGATATCGCCGGAGGTCTGAGCGGTTACACTTCTCTTGATAAGGGCCGTGATTGCACAAGATCTTTCTTTTGAGACATTGCCGGAGTTGCAAACAACACTCTGGTGTTGATTGTGCAACACAACCCCATCAAATAAATTTGACTTGAAGAACGCCATGAATGTTTTCCTTCTACAGATTGTTTGACTTTCTACATAAAACCTGTAGCACATATTTATTTCTGTCTCTTGTGCTAAAAAAAACCTGCCGCCTCTAAAACTTCCTAATTTGATCTTCTATTTTGTACTGATGTTAAAATGGGAATCTTGCAGAATTATCTGTTTGTTGTTGACTGGTTTGACAGGTGCCCTGTTTGTACCGGAGAGCAGTCTTTCCACCATTGCCAGCTCTCCACACCCTCTGACCAGATGTAAACCAGCAAGTGCGTGTGTCTGGGTCTGGGAGGGAGGGAGGGAGGGAGGGAGGGAGAGGATGTGAATGATGTATATGTGCAAGAAACAAAGTCTGGTATGTGTGTGTTTGAGGAAGGGAGAGGGAGGGAGGGCCAGAAATAGATAATGATAAAGAGCATGAAAATGCTGTAAAGGTTCTCGTGTGTGTGTGTGTGTGCGCACATGCACTATGCACACACACACACACTTGTGAATTCGGGATTAGCCCCCACCTAATTGTGGGCAAGCACTCAAAGCCTATTAATGCCTGACCTCCTCTTTACTCCCTCCATCCATCACTCTGAGCGCAGAAAACACAGAGCAGCAAAACAACAACTGCCGTTAACAGAGGGAGAGAAGTGGGAGAGACGGCTGCTCCCACCGGCCACTCTGATAGGCCCAGATGCACCGCTTGAGAGGGCTGCTATTGGCTGAGAGGAGACACACCTCTAGAATCTGTTTATGTGCAGCCAGAAAGCGAGGAGGGGCGGTTGGAGGAAGGGGATATTGCAGTTGGGGTGTGATCGCGATGTGCAGTAACGGAGGGGAAGAGATTTGGGAGGAGGGGGGAGTTACATGTACTCTCTGAAAAGCTTCCATTGGATCTTGTTCAGAACCTTCTAGGAAACTGGGATGTTTGTTTGTTTTTCTGTGTGTGTGCGCGTGGGTGTTTGTGCTGAGCCCCCTGACAATCACAACCAGGCTAACCTAATTTTGTCAGCCCCGTTTACGAGGCAGCAGCCCTTCCCATAAAGTTGACCAGCAACTGCATGTATGCTTTTGTTGTGATGGAGGAAAATTGACATCTTTATCTCTGGTAATCACCTCAACATGTTTCTGCGGTCAGGCCTGACCTTGCATACTAAAAAAGAGCCACTTTATCATCAACAAGCAGCTATAAGTGACTTTTGTTTTTCATTTTTGAAATACATGAGCGCTGTCTCACGGGGGAAGCGTACATACCACTCGTCGCATGTGACGTACTATGTGACACAGAGACAGCGGGGGGGTGGCATTACATAGCATTGCGCTGCAGTTAAAGCAAACCAGATGGTTACAGTAGGTGGGTCTGTGTCTGGAGAAGTGTTGTTTTCTTATCACAGATGCCAAGGATGTAGGAGGAGCTTACGATGTTTGTGTTCCCAGTTTAGATGTACAAAAAGTTCTGTACATTTTCTGGCGGTGAAAGTTTAGCCATTGTGTCAACAGGTGAGGCCACGGGTTTACTGATTTCAGGGAGATGCGTGTGCTCTTCAAGATGTTGACATCCACCAAGATTGGGTAACCGTACATGAGAAGATGTACAGTATAACGTGAAAATGGAATGGTGCGAAGTGAATCCCTCTACTCCAGGGCAGTGTTTTCTGAGTTGAATAAAAAAAGCGGACTGCTTAAAAACCCATCACAAGGGCACAACTAAAAAATAAATATTTTAAGTTGTTTGAGGGTGACATGAGCTGACAATAGTTTTGTATTCCTTCTGTATTAACAAATTGAAAAGCCATACAATGTAAGTAAAAAAAGAAACAAGGTTGTAAATTCAATTACATTTTACTGTTCTCAAATTTGGTCAGCCTGCGAAAATAGTATACATTTTTTTTAATAGGTTCTTCCCAATGAAAGTCCAAAGGGAGTTTTTCAAATTCTATGTCCAGCAGTCCAAAACCGTGAAATATTCATAATTATGTAAAACGGGAAAATGCAGCAAATTCTGATATTTGGGTCGAGCACTGCAGGCTGTGAAGATTACTGTCCTTTGACCACAGTTCCCAGGGCTGTCCGAGGTCAACGGTACTGCAGATATCATAGTATGCAGATACAGTATGTTTGAACAGTGCCTGCTACAGTCTGCAGCAAATGTGTGTATTGAGTGTGTTTTAAAAAGCAGGGTTAAGGCCAGCGATTTGTGCTACTTATTAAAGCTGAGAGCCTGGCAGCGTCCATCCACTCCTTGTTTACCATCTCACTGTGTGTATCTGTGTGTGTGTGTTTGTCTGTCTTTGTGTTTGAGGAACAGTGTGTTGGTGTGCTCAGAAGCATTAGTGACCTCAGGACTAGCCTGAGTAAAAGGTTAGGGTTACTAATATGAAGGTCACTTGTGTACACACACTCCTCTAAACATCATATGACACAAGCTGTGGGGGGGGGAGGGGGGGTCACCAGACCTCATTTATATCAAACCACAGCCCTTTTTTTATTTCACATTTGTTTGTCTTCAGGTTGATACATTTCTATCAACTGCTCTCTTGTTGATGTTCCGGCTGCCAGAACAGAGCTCTCCTTGTTCACCTGCTTGCTGCACAAACAAAGTGAAACTGTGCGTTTGTGGTCTTGCACCAGGTTTGGATATAAACCTGATAACTTGTAATGCTGCTACATATTTAGAATGCAAAAATTAAAACTGTTACTTTTTAGGAATCAGAACAAACTAAGGATACAGTTAGTAAGTAGGGCACAATGGGCCAACAGTCAACATGTTTTTCCAGTGTTCATTCACACCAACCACGTGGATGAATTAATGATGGCTGGTAGTACACCATGTAATTAAACAACTTTAAATTCCAATTTAACAATGTTGCGTATCTAATGTCTGGCAGATGCTTATAATGTAGAAAAACATATTTCGGGCCAAAACAAAACTGAGATTTGTGTTTTATTCCTGAGTCCTGAGCATTTGGAAAATGGATATTTGGTAAATATTTCCAAGACCAGGACAAAGCTGACGCACTATACTCCGCTATAGTTGCTCCCATGCAGTAAAAGTCACAGTGTACAAGTTACTTATAGCACCACAAAACACTGTGGTTGGCTTAAGTTATACCACCCATTGGCTTTGGAAGCATCTTTAGGCTACTGTTGGTAGTAGCTTACATTAGAGCAGATGAACTGTGCGAAAGGAAATGACATAACTGAACTTGTTGTTTACTGAGTATCACTGTCGCTATTGCCCACAAATCAGCACGTAGGAGCTTTTCTGCCCACTCCATAAAGTTAGTTATGCTAACACCATGTACCTGCAGATGCATAAATCATCTGCTGAACACACATTGAACATACACAGGCGCCGGTTTTATGTGGGTACATAAATTACGTCAGCATTCCTGCTCCTTGTACTGGATGTCCTTCCTGCCACTGGGTCAGTTTACACAGGATTGAAAGGTTACAGCACTTAACAGAATGGTGCATACGTAAGTCACAGTTATACATACACAAAAGTGTGAATGCAAACAGACACAGAGCTGCACACTTGTATAAGCTAACTGGTAAACCAGTCATGAAGCTGTTGTGCAGCAAACTGGGAAATGAGCAGTGTTCGAGCCAAATCGCTCTCGTGTGTGTGTGTGTGCGTGTGTGTGTGTGTGTGTGTGTGTGTGTGTGTGTGTGTGTGTGAGAGTGAGAGAGAGAGAGAGAGAGTGTGAACGTGCAAGTGACTCTGTGATTGGGGAAAAAAAAGAAGCTATTTAAATTGCAGCAACAGCCATCATGTCTTGAGTGTGTGCAACATGAGGTGCATGATAGGCCGTATATTTGTGTGTACAGTATGAGGTGTGTATGGTGTCTATTGGCTGGAGCCCTCAGTCCTCACCGGTTCAAACTAGTTCATCTGTCATTGTGGGGTATGTGGCTGTGGCGTCGCTGCACAAAGCCACTTGAAATAACAGAGGGGTTTTGCCCTGCATGAAAGGTGGCGGGTGATGAAGTGAGGTGCACAAACCGGTTTGATGCCAATATACTCGCTACTTCACAGAGGGCGAGATGGAGAGAGAACATGCTCGTGAACCTGTTGTCAGACAATTACACGAATAAAAAGATATGACAAGGAGAGAAGAAGAAGGTACATTGATTTAAAGAGGAATACTGATACTGAAAAAGCTGCGAGGGAAAGGCTGTCTTTCACAGGAAGTGAGGCTCAGTGTGTGCTACCCCACACAGGAAGTACAAAGAGTGGGTAAGAGGTCATCTGAGCCCACAGGGGGAAGTTTCTTCAAGGTTTCAATATCTGTGTGTGATATCTACAGTAGCCTATATTTAAATGTTAGGCATTAAGCTGCCTAAGAATATAGTTACACCAGTTCGACATTTTAGTCGTCTCCATCTTCCTGAAAATCAGGGTATTTGACCATTCTTTAAATATTCAATCGCTGGAATGTTACATCCAAAAATAACAAGTTAGTGAGTTTATAGTCAATAGCCAGTTAATAGTTGTTGAACGTTTTTACATTCTATAAATACTAAAAACATGGTGATAAAATATGTCATGCTTATGTTAATCTGCAGGGATTGGAGTTGTGTTGTTTTTACGGCCAAGTACTCCTTGTTTACAAGTAACTGAGCACTTGGGTTGGTCCTAAATAAAGCGCATACAATGATCCTGTTAAGTGTGTTTATTTACTACAGTGTAAACCATAGAAAAGTAAATTCATTTTTACTGTAAGTGTGATTACATCCTGAGTTGTCTGTCTGCCTGTGGTGGAAGATGTTGAGACATTTTGCTGTCCTGACGCACGCATCAACCTCGAGATATTTACTTTATTGTTCTTTGCCGTCCAATGTCTCATATGTACATATATTATCTTTATATGTCTCATATTCTCCCTCTGAGATGTTGGATATTTTAATATTTCATTTCACACATCAATCTTATGTTCTCACTGTATTACTTTCACTCTTATTTCATCTTTTTCACACCCAGCTCCCCTGACAGATCTTTTTTTTCTTTCACACATACCCACTTTGAGAGACACACACACACACACACACACACACACACACTGACAGTGACTTAAGGTCGGCTTGTTGTTCCAGGCAGCTGGCGGAGGGCTTTCCTCAGCCCAAACGCTGAGGTGGCAGAGCTGTGAGGGACGGTGGGAGATACACAGAGGAGAGAGTGGGGTGACCACTAGCTAATCCTTGGGCCGTTCCGGGGTGGGTAGAGCAGGATACCGGGGGCATGGGAGATGGTCGAAGGCCAAAGAGGTCTTCCTCTCTCACCCCGACTGGCTGATATGGCTGCCTTCCCATGCACACACGTACATGAGTTTGGATGGGCACCCACATGCAAAGACGCATGGACAAACACATGAATAGGAGTTACTTCACAGCATGAAAGCCAAGCCTGACCTGCTCCACCTCCCACTGAGTTTGTCAGAGGAGAGTTGTGACGCCTCTGAATATCTTCATCCTCATATACTCGTCCTCCCTCGTTTACAGAGGACAGCGGCTAAAGACTATCCTGAGTGTGGACTCAATTAAGTAATTCTGTATTGTGATTTAAGCTTGCATAAAGCAATTCCACAAACCCACTAAGCTGAATCCTGTTGACACGCCACAGTTAAACAAACTGTACATCAGCCAAGAAACTTAATCAGGCCCCAGGTAATATTAGAGGATGAGTCATACCAGTCCAAGTTCTTGCTGTCGGGTAACGTAGGAGCTCTTCTGAGTGTTGAACGAGTCTCAGTGGTGAAGCTTTCCGACTCTGCTCAGAATCTGTTTACATTGTTGTGCTTTTTAAGTGTTAATGCGGGAGCTATTACTGTCCTCTTTTTATATGTCGTTTAAGTCAGTTTTCAAGCAACGTTTTCTAGTTTCAGCGTCTCAACTGAGGATTAGCTGCCTTGTTTTGTCTTACATGATCGTGAAATTGATATATTTTGGAGTATTATTCAGACAAAACAAACAATAGAAAGATGTCACCTTGGGCTTTAGGAAATTGTGACAGTTTTCACCATTCTCTGATATTTTATAAACTAATTAATCAAGAAAAAGTGTAGCGCCTTACATTGCATGCGTCGAGAAGAAAAGTTGAATCTCATTTAATTCTTTCATTTTTCATGGTATCACAAACGCATTTGAAGAGCCAGAAAACAATTGGATTTGATTCGTACTTTGGGGGAGATTGGCTTTTGCAAAATATGCCTTGTGGGTTTTTTTCTGACATTTAGCAAAATCTTGCCAATCATTCTAAAAATGATTGGCTGCCCGTGTAAAAGCTTGGGTTTGGAAGATTTTCATGCCGACCATTATATAATCACACCACAAAGCAATATGTATATGCTTTGAACGATCAGTGGTTTCGTTTCTCTGTCACTTAAAACTGATGAGAAATGCGAAACCAGCTCTTCCTCCCTGATATGAAATATCAGTAAGTGCTTCTCTGTCTTTTTGTAAAAACCATACATGCTGTAAACACCAAAAAAGAAACATGTTTTGATAAACCCTGATCAGTTCCAGAAACAGACTGGTGTTCTAAAAGCTTGAATGTGAATCATGCTTCAGTTACGCATTTGACAAGACTTTAATGTCATGAACAGGGGCGATGCATTAGTTCTAATAGAGGGTTAATATGTTGCAGTGAAGCCGGGGGAAAAACTTTGTTAATGTTTGATACAGATTACAGCGAACAGTGAAGAAGTTTTCAAAACATAAACACTGCCAGCAGACGAAATAAGCTGTATTCCCAGGGTAAATGACCTAAGGTGCAACCTGCGGAGAGTCATGTGACCCCCCCCCACCACTTCAGCCCCTCAGTGTTATGTAACCCCGGGGTAAGAGTGACTGCTGCACGGGGTTTATTTCTGTACTTTGACACTCCGGTGTGACATTCTGCACCGCTCCAAACTGATACGTCCTCTCGTTTATGTTTTTCCATTTCTGCTTAAAACACATTTGAGGCATGAATTTACACACATGCATGTACAATGACGAATCTAGAGCTAAGAAAGAACACTGGGCCCTGATATTGCAGTGGGAACGGCCAAAAAACATGGAGAAGGAAACGGCGAGGACCCAAAAGTAAAACAAAGAGTGGACCTGCACGGAGCAGTGGGAACTGTGTGCCTTCTCGACGCAGACGGGTCTGCTTTGTTGTAGTTTTGTTTTGTTTTCCCCTTATCAAAGTCAGTTTCTCTGACTCTCTGTTGTCTCCATAGGGAAGGGAAGAGGGAGAGAGAGCCTGAGGGAAAGGAGAAGAATGGGCAGACATAGAGTTTGCGAGATGACTGAGGTGAGATAATACTGGGAATCAGAGAAGAAGAAAAAAAACATGCAAACATTTGGAGATGCTGAGTAGACAATGAAAAGACAGAGCTGGAGAGGATAGAGTGGGAGTGGTTATTTTTGGCAGATAGCCTGTGCAGCTGCATTGGACAAGGCCCCTACGCAGCAAAGATCAGGAAAATGCCTCACTGATACACACTTCTCTCCCTCACACACACACACACACACACACACACACACACACACACACACACACGTGCATGTCACTTTAAAGACCTTCACTTTTTGGCAGCGGCTGCTTGCATTGTGTCTTCTGCGAACTCACAGTGGTTTTAAAACAGTCATTTAAATCATTCTCAGAAATTAGAAGCTAGGAAGCTCCTGCTAGTAAGTGGACTTTGTGTTAAGTTTTTTTCAGTGCCACTAATGCTACATCTCTTCACACTGAGTAACATCCATTACATTTATGGTACACAGTAAAAAAGAGAGCTACTTGACCGAGAACAAACTTGCAAGAAAGTCAATAACACAGCCAGTACTTTACCTTCTCATGACATAATATTCATTGCGACGCAATTTATAAATGAGCTCGGAGTTCTTTCAGTCGAAGGTCCTGAAAGTTCAGAGCTGTAGCATGACACGAGTGCACGATTATTCACACCGCATCCATCAGACGGATACCTCCAGCTGACAGAAACTCCAGTACATCTGACGTGAAGGTGTGAAACACTCCTTCACGTGTTTTTGGTGAATGTTTGTATTTTTATTGGATGAAACTAGCTCATCATTACTGACTGGGCAGCACAGTGGGGACTCCAGGTTAAATGACACACGCATTGACATGCAGTACGCACATTCACACACAGACAAGGACTTGTCCTGAGTGGACACGACGTTCTTTTGACCCTGTAGTTGTGAGGCAGAGGAGGAATACTGGGAGCAGCTATAGTGACATGTCCATTAACACGCCTGTGAGAAATGGCACCGTGCCTAAACCCCAAGCAACCACTCTCTGACTCTGCTTTTTTAACTGGTGTGTGTGTGTTCTATTGAGGCACTTCTTAAATGTATGTCACGGTCAGTGTTCAACCTCATAACCAATGGAGCTGTAATGCTCTCAATATGTGTGTGTGTGTGTCCTGTCAGAGCCCTCTTTTCCTGGCTGTTTCCTGTTCAGATCCAGGGGTGTGTTCCACTTCCTTCCTGTGCTGCCACAATCTTGGTCAGGCTTCCTCCTTGTCTTCCAACTTCATGAAATCCACTGTGTGTGCGTGCAACTGTTTATGTTGGCGTGTGTCTCTGTACACAAGTGTGCATGAAAGACATGCAGGTGTTGATGAGGGTGAACACGGAAAAGCGGGACACAGGGCTTCGCTGCCGTGTTGTCACGTGACCCCTCGCTCTGTGTGGACCAACATCGCCCGACACCTGACATGAAGTAACTTTCCCACACAGTGATGTCACCGCTTGTGAAAATCTTGTCACAAGCCAGCCTGTCTCTGGTCACTTCGAATTTTTTTTTAATCTTTATCTTTCGCTCTCCCACCTCTTTCATCAGTCCCACCTGACCAGACTTTGTCCTGCGTCACCGATACCTGCTGAGGGCTCGCTCAGACGCTTCCAGACATGGCAACAAACACAGAAAAGCAAACAAAAAGGAAATCTGACTGTTGTGTATGTGGTTAGCACTTCTCCATCATTGATGAAGTGGCAATTTTCTTGCAACACAGAGGAATGTTTCTGCTTCCTGTCTGGGTGCTGTTGTTTTGACCCCTGCAGACCTTATTGGCTGCTTGTTGTTGTGCTGGTATTAAACCAGTTACTGCTTATTTTACCGTTTTGTAATCTGGATAAAGAGAGAATGCCTGGCATTCACTGGATATGACCCAATAATGTTATGAACTGCATTGTTTTAAGAGTAAGGTTTAAGGGTGCAAACTTGAAGAAAAGGTTAATGAGGGGTCAGTGTTAATAAATAAAATGATAAAGATATGTTTCCATGCTGTATGGTCATTTCAGCTGTAGGAGTGTCAGCGTGGGCAGATGACTTGATATCACAGGGGGAATGTTTGTCACCAAAACTATTGATCGAGAAAGGTAGCAGTGATTACAGTATCAAGGAACATTTGAAAACTGCTGCTCCTGCAAAAGATAAAACTAATTCTGTGCAACTTGCCGGCTTTCTGGAGAAAATAATCAAATCAGACCGAACACGCAGGGCACCAAAAGCAAAGCCTTAAAGGGAAACTGGTATTTTTTACATTTCGCTTGATCCGGTCTGTTTGTTATTGTGTCTTGCTCAAAGTCTCGTTGTGAAATATGAGTATCTGTGTACTCTGGCTCCAATTATTACGGGCGGTCGAACGTCAAAATCAACTAAATATCCAGCCATGACATTAAAAAGCTTTTACATAACAAGCTATGCCTTCTCTACTCCAACACAACAAACTCTGACTCGCAGTGTTTCCACCTCGGTCTTCCGGCAACACGTCACCTTGCGAAATTTCTGAACTTAATTTCTCCTTGAGTGAGACTCTTTTCTTAATGTCAGCCACTTATAAAAAGAACCAGAGCCAGTCATGGCAAAAACGAGCACTTTAAAGTGTAAATGACTGTGCCGGCTCGCCCCAATAGATTACATTGCAGCCCGTTTACAAAACATCTCTCTCTCATAACATCCGTTTTTATTGAAGGTGGATGCTGACAGGATCACTTTTTTTAAAATTTTTTTTTTAATATCTGGTCAATGTCCCTGTATCTTGACCCTCTGGAAGAGTCTCTGGCCTGTCTGAGGGCCTGAGACTGTTTCCATGTGTGTATGTGTCTGCCATGGTAACCATGGTGGCGTCTGATAAGAGGACCTGACCCCTATCGCGGCCTACGGTAGAATCCACTCCTGAGCTCTTGTGAAGTACTTTGGGAAATATGCACTTTAACACACAGGCATAGACACACGGTCAGAAGGAGATAGCTGGTGAATTCATGGCACGACTGAGCAGTAGTTCCTTTATGGTTTATTTGTCTCAAAATGGAAAATCCAATGAATAAAAACCAGACTGAGGCGAAACAAAACAGGAAGAATTCAGGAGCATTTCTAAAAGCAGATCATGTGACAGCAACCAGTAGACAAAAACAGATACACAATTGTCATGTGGCCTTTAAGATGCAGACAAAACTATGCCACTCTAGGCTGCAGATATTTCTGTGTCTTAAATAACATTTCCATGACGGTTTCAGTCTAGTCCCATAGACAGTCTAACTTTTGGAGAGATTGTGAGATGACAGGCCCCTGCACCCAAGTATCACACAAAAAAGTGCTGATTGCATCAATGCTCTTAATCAACACACCTCATTCTTACCTCGCAACGCAAACTTTGTCCCTAAATATCTCACCTGCTGTTTGTCTCGTTTGTTTTCGCTCAAACAAAACAACTTACATAACCCCACTTCAGAGCAAACATTGTCCTACATAGCCCACAAAACACCAAACAATCCCCCAAAGAAAGGCCTCTGTCTGGCTTTAAAGAGAAAACACAGTCTGTCTTCAGAGAAAATCTCTTTTCAAGAAGCCAGTGTTTTTCAGTGTTCACAGAAAACGGCGTGGAAAACACATTGTCTTTGTCCTTTCCACAACTATTCGTGCTCATTTCAGCAGTCGGAGCGTCGGCGTTGGGAGATGCCTGCACGTCACAGGGGGCATGTTTGTAACTAGGACAAGCAGATAAAGAATAGTAGCAATGATTGCGGTGTAGAACCACAGATGCAAGGAACAAAAAGTGGCGCAAAAGGCCTTGAAATTAACCAGAGAACTTGTAGTGCAGCAAACACTGAGCTGGGGAGGGAGTCACTGTTCTGGAAGTGCCTCCCTGGTGAAGTCTGGGGACTTGAGGGCCTACTATAACTGGGTTGGGGGGGGGCTGTAGAGTGGTATAAAGGGGCCTTGTTTTCCATGGGCGCTGTTCATACTCGCAGTGTCCGTCTTCAGGTTGGCTGTCAGTGTGTGGAACAGCCGTGGAGGGCTCTGGCTCAGGGCTTTTTTTTTTTTTTTTTTTTTCTCTCTCCCAAAAGCTGATGAATTTTCTGGGGTTTGAGTTGTTGCATCTGTTGCTTTGAGGGGGCCTGCTATTTATCAAACTGAAGCGGAGTCTGCTTGGAGGCCAAAAGGAAAAAAAGCACAGTGTACTATATAGGTTAACCCCCCCCCTTCTCCCTCCCTCTCTCTCTCTCACTCTTTTACCCTCTGCTCTCTGTTGCCTCGCTCTCTCAATCTGAAGACATGTTATTCAGAGCAGTGTTTGTTCGAAGGGAATAACTGGGAGGGGGTATGGGGTGGGGGGTACTGAAAGAGGGAGGGGTTGGGGAGGGGGGGAAAGAAACATAGGATGTGACTTCCAATGACTCCATATAGTATTATAGTTAAATCTATGAAAAGAAAATTGACTAGCACCTGGCAACTGATGTTGTTTTGCAAAAAGTTGAAATAGTTGAGTAATGTATTGGCCCCCGGCTCTTCAGGACTTCAGAATTGCGTTCTTAGAAAGACTGCAAGGGAAAAGGGCGAAAAAATACTTGAAGATTTGATTTTACCCCAGGCAACTGTAAGCACTAAAACTGTTGTGCTTTTTGTTCTGTGTCGTTTAGTGGACTAACAGGCCACAGAAGGACACTTGTGTAACAAGACATGTCTTGTCAGGCACTTATTGCAGTCATTCCTCACCTTTTTTTTAAACAATTTAACCATCTGCTTGCAGACATTCTCACACAAACACACAAACACACAAACACAGGCATGACCAAAGCTGCTTCTCACTGAGACGCCTAAATGCGTCAGTTGGCCCTCAGGCGTGCCGTAAATCCTGCCTTAATCACATTGTTCGGGCCGATGATGAAAGGCAACAGGGAAACAAATTACCAAAGGAGTGGAGGAACAGGGGAAGGCGGGCGTAAGAGGAATAGCAGTGGAGTAGAGGCAAGTATTGATTGACATGACATGAGGTTACATATCTAATCCATGCAACATACAACGTACAGTGTTTCCTTGACGTCTATCGACCCACTATCACCACTCGCGGTCACCTTTCTCTGGTTCGGTTTGCTCTCTCTCTCCCTTGTCCCACTTTCCCTGTTTGCTCTGTCACTTTCTCTTCCTCTTGCTTTTCTCTGACCTCTTTACCTCTTTCTCTCTGACTCTTCCCTCTCTCATGCCTCCACGGTGATGTAACGCTCTCAAACAAACATGTATTCTTGAAGGAGGCGCTCGCTGACGTTCACACAGAGGCTCCATTCATACAAAGTTGTTTTTCCCGTGCTTTACATCTTTTTACACAAGAGCACAAATGGCTCACATGTCTCTCCTGCATCTGCCGGCCCGCCGCGGCCTATGAGTCCTTTATTTATGTAAGATGAGGCGTGTTATGGGTTTAGCCACCCCAAAACATGCCTCCTGACACGCTACAGAAAACTAAAGAGGGAGAAAATGCAGGGCATTTTTATTTATTTTTTCGCTCTCGCTCTCGCTCTCTCTCTCTCTCGCTCACACACACTTCTGCTTAGATGCAGCAACTGGTCAACAGGATATGAAACCCTCCTTTCTCCTTTTTTTTTTTTCTTTTCTTCTTCATGTCTGAATTGACCTTTCTCCTACTTTTGCGCTCTCACTCTCTGCTGTGTTTGTGGTTAGCCTATGTTTCTTTGGTTGACTATTTCAGCCTGTGGCCTTCATTTCAAACACTACTGAAAGCAATACCCTCCCTTGGGCAAACTCTGCGTTTCACTCAGCGCATCTGGGTCTCGCAAACTTTCCATTTCCACGCTGTAACTCCGTGCAGACTTGCACATAATCAGTGTCCAGCTCATTTGCTTCACGGGTTATGGCTGAGTCATTCCCATGTACTTGGTGAAAGGTGTTCGCTCGGAGACGGAGACCACTCTGCTGTGCCTCACCCCCTCACCCCTCCCTCCTGACTAGTGTTAGTGGAAGGGAAGATGACCATCTGCTGCCCCAGTTGCCCAGTGACTGGACAACAGCCTTCCCTTATGGCACAGTTCCACTGTCCATTGTCTGCTTGAGTGTGTGCGTGCGTGTGCTTGTGTCTAGTACATTTAGTGTACTTTTTATGTGCGAGTGTTGAAGTTTGTCTTAATCTGTCTTTGTGTGTGTGTGTGTGTGCGCCTCTGTGCAGTTAATGTGTGTCTACCTCAAGGGGAGCCAAGTATTGTGTGAAGCTTGTTCCTGTGGGAGTCCCGTACAGAGCGCACCCTCACCCAGCCGGACGGTCCTGCGCCGCCCGAGCTGACTCGGCCTTACAGGCGGGTTGGTGGAGGGTCACAGATTTACAAGGCTGTAGGCCAAAACTTTGCACCGGTGCATCAAGAGAATAGATTTCCCCTCCAGACATGTGTGCATCATCGCACACTTGCAGACACACACACACACACACACAAATCCATGCATGCTATTGTTATGGATATCAACATTAGCCTTCATGAACATTTTGCAAAAAATAGTGTTTAGTCAGTCTGAAACTGTCACATGTAAAACAAGCACAATCATATCTGTAGTGTGTTGCCCGTAGAGTCCTTAACTGTCTTGTTGCGATTGCATGTGATATTTTTATTCAGACCCATTTATATTGCTATTTATGTGGCCAGTAAAAAAAAAAAAAAGGTCTTATTCGAATTGAATATCTGCAAGTGATTAGTGACTGACTGGTGGCCATCTTTACTCAGAAGGCCATCTTGGCCATGCTAGGATATGCAGGGCTTTTTCCTTGGCATTTGGAGTCTCTGCATGACATGGACAGACGGACAGACGGCGCTCCAGGAGAGTGTGCATTGTGAAGACGAGAGGAGGTTGTCATGTCAGCTTACTGTTTATGTTTTGTTTTACAAAAACACGGAAAGATCTGCTGTGGCTAACTGAACAAGAGAAATATACAGCACTATTTCTGTGTAGACAAAAAACCAACCACCCACTCAGCAAATGCATCTTTATCTTCGTCACCTGAGGAAGTTAACGCAGCTTCTTTTCTGCATTTGAAATGAAGAGCAGCAAGTCAGTTTTTAACTGTTCTGATCACACATTTCTCTCAGGCTCTAATTAGTTTGTGTGATTTAAAAGTTAGATATTTTTTTCACCCTCCGTTTCCATTTCGGTCTTGTCTCTTATTCTCTGTCCTTCCTGTTGCACGCTATGTATCTCTGTCTCTCCCAGGTGATGTGGTACTAAGCTCAGTTACTTATTATCCCCCTACAGGCCTGTCCGTTAGCTGCCTGCTCTTCCACTGCTTGCCTTGGCAGGAGAACAACGGCTATCCGACAGCCGTGCTCGGGACGCTGAACTTTTCTTTCCAGATGTTAAGCCGGGGAAGCAAGTTCTTGCTCTTGTGAGCAAATCCAGCTACAGTTTTGTCAATGGTGCTTAAATCTCATACCACACAGACACCTGTGACAAAATTTACGAGGAGCTCTTTGAATGATGCCAAATGCCTGTGTGTGGTGCAGAATGTTGTTAGGTCTCACTTAAAGGTTTTTTTTGGGGAGTTTTTCCCAATACCGATGTGAGAGTCGCATGTGTACAGATTGTAAAACCAGAGGCAAATTTGTGATTTTGGGCGATACAAAATACATTTAATTATTAATTTGTATGACATTTTTAACCCTGAACTCAACCTTTATTGCATAATATTATCAGGGCTCGACAGTAAGGGTTGCCATTTGCAACCATTTTGAGAAATTGGCAACAAATCCTTGGCATTTGGTGGCAATCAATGGCAACCACTTGTGGCAAAAAATACACCCTAAAATATACATTGCTTTTGCATATTTGTTGTATTATTGATGTTTGAATATTGCTTTAACAGTCAGAAGCGGAAAAAGACAAAGCTTCACGTGCGTTCGTTGTTCGCATGTGCTCAAAGAATTGAAGACAAAGAACCAAATGAACCTGAAGGAAAAAGTCTCCCGTCATCTTTAAAGTGGATGGAAAATGATACTGCACAGCATGTACAACAAACGCATGTCATATATACATGTGACGTTTTTTATTATTAAGCTGACGTATAACTGCATGGTATCCTAATTACTCAATATATAAAGTGACTAAAAATGGCAATCACATTTCAGTTTCGGCAAACAAAAGCTGATGCCTTTTAAAAGTTAGTGTTGAGCACTGATGATATAATGTAGATTGGGAATAGGTGTTGACAAAAGCTCCTGGGAAAAACATGGTGATCTGGGAGATTTGCGGCTGAGCCACGCTGCTTTGACATTAAGTTGTGCGTATCTGTGTTTGTGTGGGAAACCTGACAGAAGTCTGATCTGGCAGAGCCATTATCCCCCTTTTGGACTTCAACAGTGGGCCTACGCCGCGCTGTGGCTGCCACTAATCCCATAATGGGCTGACTCTGCACTGAAGCCGCACAAATACTGTTCGCCTTGGTCAAAACTGTGACAGGGGGTTTGTTTCTGTTAATGCTCCCCATGTATGTGCTCTGCATTACGGTGTGTGCACTAGTTGTGCGTTTGTGTGTGCCTCCTCAGGTGAGTGGGCACGGATAGGTAATCTAGTGTACAGAGTCATCGATTTTCCCGCTGCACAGGAAGTGGCTGGTTATTGATTCTCAGGGACAATGATGTCACTCCAGACGATGTGGGGTGTTTGCTTATCCACGATAAGGGACGAGGCGCTTTCTCTCCGCACACTGCTCAAATAATCCTCTCCCTCTGTCCTCTTACCTTTTATCACTCTTCTCTCATCACTCTTTCCACGCTCCATCTTTTCGTTCATTGTGAATGCCCTCTTTGACCCCCGCATCCATTATGTGTGACATAATCACTGATGAGGGTGCCACTTATAAAAGTCATGCATTTGGCTAGAATGGTAGTCTATAATGTGATAATAGCGATTATTACAGTGTCAAATATGTCACACACAAATGTTTTAGTCGCTAGTAAGTATAACTTTACTTCATGATGATGCTCTCCTCCGTTTTCTTCCTCTTTTCAAAATGATGTGGATACTCACAACATTCACACACTACAGACACTGTGTGTCTGTGCTATTGTTACTGCTTATCAACCTACTCATAGGTAAATAATCTTTTGTCAAACATGTCACTGCCAGTTAATGCATTGTTGTCTACGTATTTGAGTTACGTTGGACCATTTATTGCACATCAGCGTCCACCATTCAACTGGTGAGTGCACTTTTTAATACAAGAATAGTATGAAGAATTCAAAGTTAAGACAATCATGAAAGTAAATGACTAATGTTATTGATCACCACAGTAATATAAGCAGTGAATGCTACACTGGACAGAAGCCAGCTTATATCTGACACATCAAAGTCGGTGTGAGGAATCAGATTTGAGTCCACAAGGGGAATGATACGGAAGAGTTTTGGCTGTTGGCTTGTTCTGTTCTTGGTCCCACAGTCCTGTAATTGATTAACCACGGAGCAAATATGTCCAACACTACCTGTGGCATGAACCAGAGGACCACACACACACACACACACACACACACACACTTCTGTCAGGGTTATGAGGTCCATGGAGAGTTTGTAAAAGTGAAGAACAAGCATACACAGAAGCCCTACACGTTGTGACCCAGTACATTTTTAAAGCCAGAGTTAAAAATTTCACCCTACATTTAAAAAAATAAATGACCAAAAAGCACAGATATTGTGAGAACATGTTTCTTTGAAGAGTCTTATTTTGGATAAATATTTTATTAGACATACATTTTTCCCACCCTGTAGCTTTTGCAGAGCAAACACAGCATGTAAGCAAATAAAAGGCAGATGTACAATACATTTAGACTGTATATCATGCTCATCTAAAATGTCTACTTAACAGGTGATGGTTCGCAAAAAAGCTGCTGTACTCAGATTTAATTATTATGATATTTTAGTTATTTTACAGTTTTTAACTAGTTATTTTCTGTGAGACACGAGAGTGACTCAGCGTGCACTGTTTCCGTAAGGATGTATGGACATATTTTAGGCCCTTGGATGATGATGTGCCTCGGTAAGCATTTTCTGCATGTTTCCAGTGGTGTCTTAGACAGTAACCTCATGATCTCGTGTCAGGCGCTTGTGTTTGAGGAACTGTGTGTAGTCCCAAGAGGACGACATGCATGTGCTATTGAGTTTGTGTATGTTGTTACCTGTCCCTCTTGTGTTTTCACAAATTGAGTCTGATGGCTTCATTGTGTATATTTTCTGTCGGCCATCTTGGACCTTTGTTTGAAGTTGAACTTGTGGTGCAAGAGTCCGTACTGTAATCTGTACTCTTCAGTTTATTAGAACCTACTTATACTGTACTGTTGTTCTGACTTCTCCCAGTGACCTTTTTTACTGGCCTGGTTTATTGAGAGTCCACCAAGGAGAGTAAAAAAAAAATGAATTAAACCAGCCCATTTCCTCACAGCTCAGCATTTAAAGAGAGAACACAGTGTCTTTTTGTTAGCTTTTCTAAAACCATAAATACATCAACAGAAGTCTAAGAAATGCACTAAACTGTGTTTATGTGTTATAATGTCAGATGCAATAGATAACATGTGGTTGTCTAGCTTACCTTCTACACTTGTAACCCAGAGTTACCTCCAAAACAAAGCAGGATTTCACGATATATTAATTTATAGGGTTAAAAGTTTTGTAAAAACAAAAGTAGCCTGCACATCACTGTGTTGTATTTCTCCACTGGAAGCTTGTCCTTGATGCTAATCAGAGTGTAAGGTAGCGTAAGCAGGATTGTCCTGCTCTTAATTGGATTTTGGGAAGTTTACACTCCAGCATCTCCAGCCAAAGTTGTTATCAAGATGGCCGTAGTTTGCCAAACACACTGGTTAGTCCTCCCCACCCTTAAGAAATAAGAAGCTGATGTTGAATGTCAGGAGGTGATGAAATAGTTATTGGAGATATTTAACTATTTACACATAGAAAATGTGTATTGAATATCTCTCTAGTCGTGTGAATTTAAATCAGGATTTCCACCTTCACTCTGCTGTTCTTCTCTGTCTCCACTGTTCAATGTCATACCATCAACGTCTTAAATATCCTCTAAGAATATTGAAAGTGTTGGGTCAGTGACGACGGGTGAAGAGGACAGCAACCGAGGTGATCAAGTTTCTACCTAATCAAACAGACATTTCATAAATGATTAAACATTAATGGGGCAGTCACTGTGACGTCGCACACAAACAAGGTTCTGCCATTCAGTGCCGGGGCTCATTGCCTATTCATGAAGTAATAGGACACGGACAAAATGGTTCTGAGGCCAACGATTAGGCCATATCACTCCCTCCACCCCCCCTGAAGTGCAGCAGTATCACATCCACTCTCAACTTTGCAATCAAAGCATACACTGGTGAAGGTTACAGATCAAGCGGATAGATAGTGGAAAAAGAGAAGTAAAACTGGCTCCAGCAAAAGGACAAAGTCCAGAGTGCAATAGTTGCTGTATTCCATCAGACTATCAGGGTTTTGTTCTGTTTATATAAAAACTGTTCGTTGACTCCCTTGTTTGAAATGATGAAATGATAAAACTCTGTCAGGCTCAACAGTTCGAGTTTTTTTTGTCTTTGATTCAGTGGCGGATGAGCCAAAAAGGGCGGAGCGCCGTCTGATGTGAGCTCCAGTTGTGAACTTGTTATTTATCGGTATCACCGCCGTTCTGTATTCTCACAGCGACAGGTTGAAGGGTTGATTCTTCCTGTGCTGGGGTTTACAGCGGCCATTAAGAATTACAGGGTGATGATCAACAACTTTTTGGACAGCTTCCCAGTGAGATGAGTCATTTTTTGCTCAGTCAGCAGAGCTGTGGTCTTGTCAGAGAGAGAGAGAAAAAAAACAGCTGTGCATGCCAGGAGGCACGCAGCAGCGTCCCACCAGAAGGGCTGTTTTCATTGGGGCTGTTAGAGTCCCAACGCTGGTGTAAGGCCAGCTTTGTTAGTCCCATGTTTTGGGATAATAGCAGAGATAAGCTTTAACTAGATTTCCCCGAACGTGTCTTCAGTATCTGAAACATTTGCTACGATACTTTGCAAGACTCTGAGCTTTGTCTTTTGAACCCTCGCCCTGCGGTGTTGTGTCATGTGTCAGTTAACTTTATGAAGAGGGGCAGTCAAAGAACAGCTGGGCTTGTTATCAGAGAAATAGACAATGTATAGAGAAAAGAGGACGGCCTTTTTCATTGATTTGGGGTGGCTTTGTGATGTCAAGCTAAAGATAGCACGGGAAGGGTTCGGTATTTTCTGTTTTTCTATGGGATCTTTTCTCTTGGAGCCTGTTGTATTATGACAGCTGCCCTCTCCCTGTTAGAATAACATCCCCGGGAACTCACTCTTCCTCACGTGCACACAGGGGTTGCAGGCCAACGCCTTTTCTCCTGTATTGTAGCCCACTGTACGTATAGATTGTTTAGGGAATTTTGTACGTTCATGTTTCGGCCTGGCAGTGTAAAGTCATAAATGAGAGGTTATCTTTTGTCCCAGATATCTCGATCTGTAGTTTTTTCTTTTTCCTTGCGCTCCCTAAGGTCTCCACAGTTCCTCTGCGTTTCGTGGAAGCCAGGGAACGCTGCTTCCTCTCAGTGTTGGTGTGCGCCGGTCCAGGACCCGCCGGTCTGGGGGGGGGGGGGCACGCCTCTCCTCTCAGGAAAGCCGGCGCTTGGCGAGGCCGCTTCACTCTGATAGCCTGCCAGAAAACACACAGATCAGAGAAGAGGCGAATGGGGGGGGAAAGGAGAAGAAAAGGGACCAAGAGTTGGTCAAAGAGGGCCAAAAAGGCAACACTAGTCCAGTTAATTCCCACAATGATTCAACATTGGCTCAGAAGTCTTGATATATATATATATATATATAGATATAGATATGGATGGATGGATGGATGGATTACACTGCATGACACCCTCACTTCTCACTCTGGAACTGGTGCTAAGTTGGTCCTAAGCTTCAGAGGATGGTTACTGCTCTGTGAAATAAGAGAGGTTTGCAGGTGGTGTGCCGGTGGGGAGGTAAGGGTTAACCCTCCAGTCGGCTCAGTTAAATGCTCCTTGATAGGTGAACAGGCTCCACACAGAGCTGTGTTTGAAGAGTGGGGGATACCCTCTTAGTCTGCAGTTTTCACTCTTTGTGCACAAGGTTAAAACTATCCTTGTAGTTGTAGATTTGTATTTCGTTGTATTGATTTACTCCTTTACTGTTAGGAACAGTCACTGTCTGTTTGAGAGAGTGTCTGTTTACATGGGCTAAAAAAGTTACGAGTTGTTTTTCACAGATGAGAGTTGCTAAGTTGAACCATGTGATTTTGTGTTTGCTGTGAAGTTTGGAGACATTTATTTTGCCAGTTCTTTGGCGGAGAAACTCAAACAGATGAAAACAAATTCAGAGCAAATAAATCAGTAAACTGAATTGTTTCCCATGAAACAAACCATGATAAGTTTGTTCAGTGAACTTCATACCTCTGCAAAAGTTTTTTTCTTCTGTTTTCTTTTCTTTTTTTTTTGTCAGAGAAACAAGAGAGGCAGGGAGAAAGAGCAGAGAAGATTGGTTCCTGTAACTGTTGTTCTCCCCTGTGATTGGTGGACGCCTGTTGCTAGGCTTGTGTCAGTGTTCGAGAGTTTTCTGCTTCCTCTCCTCTGAGCACTGATAGGTTAGGTTGGAACGGGTCTGGTGGACTTCTGCCACTTGTTGAACATCCCCACAGTTTTTGCGGTTCCCTCGCGTCTTACTGCATGAGAAAACACAGCAACAGCCGCAGCACCGAGACACATATGTGCAGAGTTTACGTCTGGCATGGCTTCCTCTCTGTTTTTTTTAATCGTATTAGCTTTTATCATCCTTTTTATTGGTTTAAGCCTCTTGTTAATTCTTCTCCACACTCATAAAGAAACTGCTTTTAGAGCATTTTAGAAAGTAGCTGCCATACTTTCTTTCTTATAAAAAGTTTAGTGAACTCATTCTTAACAGTAGACAGTTGGAGCTTAATGAAAAAGCTACTTGGCTTGAAAACTACAAATTGTTTGTACCAGATTTAGTTTACACTTATATACCTCTTTCGACAGTAATCCTCATAACTCTGCTGTAAAAGTAATCTCAACAACTGTTGCATGTCTGTTTACTTCCCTAAACCTAAAATTCCTCAGTGGCTTCATCAACTTTCTACACTTAACATGGTTTCTCTTTTTTTCTGTGGTATAAGCCTCAAGCTTTGTTGACTGATGCTACACATAAAGTGTGTGACGCACTGTAGACTTGAAGGCTTCTGGCTGTAAAACATTTGTATCTTCTCATTCATGAAGAACAGACACAGTGGTCAGCTTGGATTTAGGCTGAACAAAATGGATTCAAACATTTTAAAAAGCCACTTCTGCAGCACAATACACATTTTTTCACCAAAATGTGGCTGAATACACTGTTTCTAAAATGTCAGCCTCTGCTTCCTCCTCCATGTAATGTGTGTAAGCTAAGACTTGCATGTTTAAAGTAGGCATTTAGTTTCAATGGCCACATGTTCATACATCAAAGCAATCTTATGTCATATTTTCTGAACACCAGACTGCTAAAATGTAGTATGCACAGAGAAAAGTCAGGGAGCTGTGGGTTATTTCTTATTAATTCAACTTTTAGGAAGCATTCTTTTTTAGAAAGTTACGTAGTCACAATTTTAAGAAGCTTCGGTTCAGGTAAAATTGGTGTTCAAGCAAATATGAATGAGCAGCTTCTTACAATGGGCGAGAAAGTGTTTGTGTAAAAAAATATATAATATAATATGGAATATTTTTTATGATTAATATTAGTGTAAGCTTACTGGAAATGTGTCTGTTGTTCAGGCCTTTCCTCCAACAGATTGCTATCTGATCATAGACACGCTGTTAAAACAAATCTGAGATGATTCCTGTTTCCAGAAGCCTTTTCCTCCGTCATAACTAATCTTCCCGATGTTGTCCCTAACCCCGGTACTCCACCCATCTTACACACACACATACATACATACATACATACATACATACATACATACATACATACATACATACATCCAGGGTGTCACGGTGGCTTAGTGGCCAATCCTGTTGCTAAAAGGTCACTGGTTTATCTCCTACAACAACTAATGAGTCTCTCAGCTGCTGTGTTGTCTTGTAAGTTTAGGTTTTAGCTGAAAGCAATTAGCTATTTGAAAACAACAGTGGGCGACATCAAATAAGTGAGCCGCCTGCAGATGTAGGTCTTCAGACTTCTGCGAGACACCTGCAGTGTGGTTTTTACACGGGCACACAATGTTCTGAACCAGATTCAGAAGACACCACGAAGTCTTACAGGTTGTAATACAAGCCAGGCATAATCTATTGAAGGCCAAGATTTTGTCATGTTTTCTTAAATTGTGTCAGCGCCAGAAAAATACAGGCTTTTAAGCGTATAGACCCTTTTACATTTTGTAAACATCGATGACCTACACAAGCATGCACGTGCAGTTTTGCAACGGAAATACAGCAGAGTGGAATAGCTTGTCGAGCTATGTAAGGGCGTTAACCACCAATGGTCGCGTATGCGTCCTAAAGTTACTTTCCAGATCTGTGTGCGATCAGTGAGTGGGTAGAATACAAGAGCAACAACAAGCATACAAGTCACTAGATGCTTCCAACTATGTTATCTGTGGTCATGTACAGAATGTCAGACACCATGACATAGACTCTGAGTTTTGAGTTTATAGAGTTTTTTAATGTGGGGATTTAAAAAACGGAAGCATTTTTTTTTATCAGTCCGGCGACGGTCGAGATCCTGTTTGCTGGTGGAATATCGATTCTGACAACCAAACATGCAACAACCAGATGTTTTGATGCTGGTAAAAGATTTAAATTCTAAGTGTAATAGCTGGCTAACTCGCCTGGATGGCTGGGAGGAAAAAAGCCACTTCCGTTATTAACATGCGCACACATATTTTTGATGACGTCGGCTGTAAAAGTATTAATAGTTGGACCAAAACACCTAAAGTCAAGGTCCACTTTGACAGCTTTCCGAATCCTTCCAGAGCATATATAATATTATATAGGATGTTTAGTGTTTTGAAGTCTGTCTGAATGCAAGCTTCTTCTAACTCCACGTTACTTGTTTACAAGCTCTGGTTTTCTTTTGCATAGTTCAGTTCTGAGTACCAACTATAAACATGCAACTGGACCGAAGACGGTGAACTAAAGGTGCAATCACAGCCTTGATGTAGGAAGGAGGAGATATGCCCGGATCACTGCACACACAGAGATACTCCTGATGTGAGTACAGTAAAGCCTACAGAGTAGGCGGTGCGTGCACTCTGACAATAGTGTTTGGCCCTGTCCGCGAGGCCGGACCCCCCCAGCCTAAGCGCTTTTATGTGAAAAGGTTCGGCGTGTCGTAAGCCCTAACGCTGACCAGCCTCTTCTGCAGCTTTGCTGAGCCATGGGGCTCCCAGCATCCCTGGGAGTGCTGACTCCAGCCCTGGGAACATGTTTACCGCTGCCCTGCACCCCACCCTGTGACCTCAGGAGGGGGGGGGGGGGGGGGTCTGTTGGCTCGATTCACACAATGAACCTGCTGAATACTGTGCTATCTAACTGTGCTGGCGACTTGCAGCTGGTTGCCAAACTGGCTGGGCAGGCTCTTGATTGGAGTGCACATGGGCTAACTTGCCTTTTCTTGGCCTCCACCCACCATCTCCTCTTTACCAAATTTAGCTTGTTTTTATTGGGTGTCACAGTTAACCCAAATACCTTCGTAGACAAAGTTTTTGCAGTGAAAATGTGTTTTCAAACAATCATTGAGTAGTTTTCTTCCTATCAGACTTTGTGTCATTTTTTCTTTTGCTTGGGAAACATGTTATTTTGAAATCTCTAGCAGAAACATGACACACAGATGTGCACGTGTGTGCGCTCACACACCAGCCAATATGTGGATGCTTCTGTAATGTGGTTGCTGGCAATCTACAGAGGAAACACACAACATAATTTCCACATCCAGACCTGTTTGTGTTATTGAAGGAAGCTATTATACTGTGATGTCAAATTTACGGTACACAGTGGTGTTTTTTTACCCGGTACATCTCATTTGTAATTATTGACTTTCTAACCACCTGTAATAAACCAGTTATACACCTTTCCGATGAACGTGTTATTGTTAAGCTGGGATAAACAAAGCCATAAGACCTGCCATCCCTTCTCTGCTTCCTCCCAGCGTTTAAAGGAGTCCTTTCTGCTGGGGCCTGATAGGTGGATCACATTATCTGTGGTGTAATAGGCTGCGGTGCAAACCCACTAACTGAAGGGCCGTTGTTGTTGCAGCAGGTCCTGCAGCCATCCATCCATTTCGCTGCATGCTGGTGCCGATCTTTGCAAAGCACCTTCTTCTGCTGGCCCCCTCCCCAGTGCAGCATGGAGCCAATAGGGGGACTTGCTGCTGTATGGAGCTGGCTGTGTGTTGTTGTTGTTGTTGTTCTCACTGAATGCACATTACACAGATGATCACACAGATACCACAAATATGCCTTTTTTTTCCAGCAACATTTGGCAGTGTGACAGAAAACTATATCTAGTAATCCTGCAGGCCGGTCACTCCAATCCATGATTGCTGTAAAGTATTGATTGGAGTGATTAGGAAGGAGAAGCAAGCAAGCAATCACCTTGAATTGATTGCTGCCATTGTTGAGCATGCAGATTGCAATGCTTTACAGTACATTCGATCATGATCAACAGCAGCAGGGAACAAAAGAAGGAGAGAGAAGTGATGATGTTTCCTTAGAGGGGGGGGGGGGGGGGGGGGGGGATTGTTCTATCTGCTCACGTTTTGGACCCCCTCTCTCTTCACGGCTAGCTCCGCCCCCGCGTGCTTCTCCCCGCCGCCATTGGCTTGCCGGGAGGCTGTTTTCGCCACCTGATTGGTCGCTGGGCACGTCAATCACACGAGCCTCGACTTATTTACCGAATGTATGAGCGAGAGAGGACGGTATTCTGCTGTAGGGCTGCAACAGCTGACAGCGAGCACTTTACCCAGTGCTTCAAGGAACAAAGAGAGGAGGAAAGAGCCATTCAGAATACGGGTTCACATTTTTTTTTATTCCCTTCAAATAATCAAAGTGCAGCGAGGACACGCGATGAGGCACGCGGTCGCACCGGCAGAAAACGTGGAAAATAATTATTTTGCCGTGACAGACTTGTTAAAGATATGTACCCATTGTGAACGACTTAGCAAAAAGGTAAGAGAAATGGGGGGAAGAGGGGCTTCAGATATATAACACTGTTTAAAAAAAAAAAAAATCACCGCTTTTAAAGCTTCAACCTGACGTCGGGATTTAGACAAGTGACACATTTCTGGCGTTTTTACGCGACGCTTTTCCTCTGAGCAAACAAGCTGCAGTGCAGTCTTTTGTGCAGGCTTGTTTACGAGTAAGAAGAGTTTGGGGGTCATCGGTCAAGACATCATCTCGGATGAAATTCACTTGGGTTAAGTGACACGTTTAAATGGTTTTAACCCAGTGTGATTTCTGAATAATATACAAGTCGCTGGTCATTCATTTATCTGCTCCATTGTGCGCTGCGGGACGGTGTCCGCTAGTAGACATGTCTGGACAAGCAGCGGAAAGTTACAGAACACATAAGAGGCGATGCTTTCTGTAAGAAGGCAACGTGTGTGTTTAGTTTTATAATTAACGAGGAATCTAAAGAGTTTAATTCAGATTATTTTTTTTGGCATAAATGTATTATGACTCTGCTATTGTATGCTGCTTTCACAACGGAGAAAAACCTTTGAATCGCAATTTTTATTGCAATTTTCTCTGACGGCAGGCAAACACCTTCTTCTCTGCTTTCCTGTGGTATTTAAAGTGAATGTTTTCTACTCATTTTTTGTCTTACAGGACTTGGGAGTAAGGATCCCAAGACCCTTAGGAAACGGACCAAGCAGATTTATCCCTGAAAAAGAGGTAAAAGACTGTAATCTCACCACAGACTTTTAACTCATGCCATCTATGTAAGAAACTGCTTATCTAATGTTTTTTTGTTTTTCTGTAAGATTCTTCAAGTCAGTAAAGTGGACGCCAGGACACAGTCGATATTTGAGGATGCGTTTGCAGCCCTCGGTCGCCTGGACAACATTTCCCTGGTGATGGGCTTCCACCCGCAGTACCTGGGGAGTTTTCTCCGGACGCAGCACTACCTGCTCCAGATGGACGGGCCCTTGTCTTTGCACTACCGACACTACATCGGCATCATGGTACGCCCTGTCCTGTGGTGTCAAACCCACGCCTCGTTTACCTGTTAAAAGTCGAGTGATATCTTGAGGTTAATCTCTCCTTCTCTCATCCTGCAGGCGGCAGCTAGACACCAGTGTTCCTACCTGGTCAACCTCCACGTGAACGACTTCCTCCAGGTCGGGGGGGATCCCAAGTGGCTGAACGGCCTGGACGGCGCCCCGCAGAAGCTGCAGCAGCTCGGGGAACTCAACAAAATCCTGGCCCACCGACCGTGGCTTCTCACCAAGGAACACATCGAGGTGAGAGGACGGACGTGGTCTGGAGGATAGACATGAAAAGTCTTGCGTAACGGGCTGAGATCATGGGTGTAGGCCAGAATATAGCTGCAGCTGCATAACTTGGAAGGATTGGGAAGTTGTTGCAGTAGAGGTACGGTGACGGGGGATTGAGGGAGGGGGGGTGAGGCTGGAAAAGGAAGACACGATAAATTGGTTAGGACGGGTGAACGAATATTTTCTTACTTCCTAAAAGGTCAGTGATGTTATACTTATTTTTCCTTTTTTATTTTGTTTCCAGCGCCTTCTGAAAGCAGAGGAGCACAGCTGGTCCCTTGCAGAGCTCATCCACGCCGTGGTCCTCCTCACACACTACCACTCCCTCGCCTCGTTCACATTCGGCTGCGGCATCACGACGGAGATCCACTGCAACGGGGGACACACGTTCAGACCCCCCTCCCTCAGCCAGTACTGCGTCTGTGACATCGCCAATGGCAACGGCCACGCTAATCACCGCGACGATCCGCTCGGCAACCAGGTGAGTGGTGAAGGATGGTGTGCGTGCAGAGAGCGAGTGCACGTGAGGGTTTCTTTTTTGACTAGTCTGTGAGAGTTAAATCCAGGCAGCAGAGTAATCCCTGCACTCAGACATCCCGTGTGTGGTGGATGCAGCAGCTGAGTGAGGATGCTTCCTGCAGGACTCTTTCTTAACTGTCGACGTGCTCTTTGTTTCCTTAGGAGATGTGTGGCGAGGTGGAGGTGCTGATGGAGCGCATGAAGCAGCTGCAGGAGTGCCGCGACGACGAGGAGGCCAGCCAGGAGGAGATGGCAACCCGCTTTGAGAGGGAGAAGACAGAGAGCATGCTCGTGGTCACGGCGGAGGACGAGGAGTGTGTCCCCTCCAGAGACATCTCCCGACACTTTGAGGACCCCAGCTATGGCTACAAGGACTTCTCCAGGAGAGGGGAGCATGTGCCCACATTCAGAGTGCAGGTAGAGATCAAATACAGTCTGAATAGAGTACAGTGCGCTAAAAAGAAGGGTCTGTGTGACTGTTATTTATTTCTTATTTCTCTGTTCTCCAGGACTACAGCTGGGAGGACCACGGTTTCTCTCTGGTCAACAGACTGTACCCTGATGTTGGTCAGATGCTGGATGAGAAGTTCCAGATGGCCTACAATCTGACCTACAACACCATGGCGACACACAAGGATGTCGACACCAGTATGCTGCGCAGGGCCATCTGGAACTACATCCACTGCATGTTCGGCATCAGGTGAGAAAAATCTTTCTTGTGGTATGATGTAAATGGGATGGGGGGGGGGGGGGGTATATGTAGGGGTAGAACGGATATTCCCATCCAATCAATAGCAGGATGGTCAGTTTGGCGGGCATTTTTATGTGTACTGTTGCCATTGCGACTGCGGTAGCGGGCTAACTTCCGAATAAACTAAACCGATTTACAGGAAGTCACAGACTCACCCCAGAGAAGGAGTTAACTAGCCAGCCGTCTCTTTCCAGCGAGCTGCGACCACTCAATCACTCAATGGCCCCACTGGCGCGTGTTGTCACCATTACAAAATCAACAGTCGCCATTTTTTTTGTACTAGTCAAATGCAAAGACAAGCATTTTAATGTCCGCTCTACTCCTATACTCATTTCCATGGATGTAACCTTTATTTTGTAATGCATGACTATATGCTAAATCAGCACTGTTGCCTAACATTGTGTTGCTCTGTGCTCCTCAGGTATGACGACTATGATTACGGGGAGATAAACCAGCTTCTGGACCGTAGCTTTAAGATCTATATCAAGACTATGGTGTGTAGTCCTGAGAAGACCACCAAACGAATGTACGAGAGTTTCTGGAGGCAGTTTCAGCACTCCGAGAAGGTAAGATCCTGATCCATCCTGGCCTGATGTGAAGCGGCTATTTTACCTGGTTTATTAATGGCCAGTGTTTAATAACTCTCTCTTTCTCTCTTGCAGGTCCACGTTAATCTGCTTCTTATGGAAGCGCGAATGCAGGCAGAACTGTTATACGCTCTGAGAGCGATCACCCGCTACATGACATGAAGTGCTTTTGGTGTTTTTTGTTTTTTTTTACTGTTTGTCGTTGTTGTTTTTTGGGACACTTCAAGAAAGGGTGGGGAAAAAAAGAAAATCAAAGGAGAAGGTGGGGATTCAACAAAAGTGTGGAGGAGACAAGAGAAGCCCTGGGTTGTGACAGTGCTTATTGGATGGGTGTTGAGAAGAGGATCAGAACAAATGAAAGCAAGAAAAAAAACTAAGATGAACTGTTGAAGAAAATCATCTCAAACTACAAGTGGATACACAAATTCAGTTTGTGTTGCCTGCAGTGCCAAAACTGACCAAGAGAGGGCCGCCTGGAGTTTGAGTTTGTGAGGCATCAAGGACGATGTTTCAGTATTCCAACATGCAACACATTTGTCGCCAATCTCTTCTGTCTCCTGGTAGAGTGAAGACCCACCGAGAAGAAAAAAAATATATAAAAACCCAGCAAGCTGTGCAGCCAGAAACAGACTGCACTTTGATTCTGTCGTCACTGTTATATTTGTTTAGTTTCTTTAACACCTTTTTATTTCATTTTGTATGAAGAGAAGTGGATGTTGTTGTCGATGTAGTTGCTGTTAGTGGTAACTGGAGATGGAAGCATTAACTTTGGGCGGTGTTTTTTTTTTTTTTTTTT